>NC_133648.1:146194607-146494607 GCF_009905375.1 Apium graveolens | reverse complement strand
TTATGTCCTTGATCTCTAGTTCAAATTTTTGAAGCAAAAGAACCCATCTAATCAATCCAGGCTTCGAGTCCTTCTTTGAGACAAGATATCAAATTGCAGCGTGATCAGTGAAAAATGTCACCTTAGTCCCAAGTAAATAAGATTGAAATTTCTCAATACCATAGACAATAGCCAAAAGTTCTTTCTCTGTAGTAGTATAATTCAGTTGAGCACCATTTAAGGTCTTACTAGCATAGTAGACCACATGAAATATGTTGTTCTTCCTTTGCCCAAGAACTGCTCCAACTGTATAGTCACTTGCATCGCACATCATCTCAAAAGATTCATTCCAATCAGGTACAGTTATGACTGGTGCCGTGATTAAACTCTTTTTAATGTCTCAAAAGCTACGAGGCACTCGTCATCAAACTTGAAAGGAACATCTTTCTCTACCAGACTGCACAATGGCTTTGAAATTTTCGAGAAGTCTTTGATGAAACGCCTGTAGAAACCCGCATGACCAAGAAAACTGCGAATTCCCTTAACAAAAATAGGTGGAGGAAGATTCTCAATGACCCCCACCTTGGCCTTGTCCACCTCTAGACCTATAATAGAAACCTTGTGCCCGAGAGTAATGCCCTGACGCACCATAAAGTGACATTTCTCCCAATTGAGAACCAGATTGGTCTCAACACACCTCTTGAGAATGTGTCCCAGATTTTGCAAGCATTCATCAAAAGAATCGCCAAAGACTGAGAAGTCATCCATGAACACTTCCACATTCTGGCCAATAATGTCAGAAAAGATGGCCATCATATATCTCTGAAATGTGGCTGGCGCACCACACAGACCAAAAGAAACTCGTCTGAAGGCGAAAGTACCAAATGGACAAGTGAATATAGTTTTCTCCTGATCTTCTGGAGTGATACAAATCTGATTGTAACCCGAATAGCCATCCAGAAGATAATAGTAATCATGACCGGCCAACCTGTCAAGCATCTGATCAATGAAGGGAAAAGGGAAGTGATCCTTTCTAGTGGCTTTGTTCAGCTTCCTATAATCCATGCAAACTCTCCACCCCGTGACTGTTCTAGTAGGAATAAGCTCATTCTTCTCATTTGCTACCACAGTAATACCACATTTCTTTGGCACACATTGAACCGGGTTTACCCATGAGCTGTCAGATATAGGGTAGATGATCCCTGCATCTAGCCACTTAAGAATTTCCTTCTTCACTACTTCCTTCATGATTGGATTAAGTCTTCTTTGCTGCTCGATTGTAGGCTTGCTACCTTCCTCTAGCAGAATTTTATGCATGCAGTAAAAAGGGCTGATTCCCTTGATATCTGCAATAGTCCATCCAATTGCTAATTTGAACTCTCTCAGAATCCTCAAAAGCTTTTCCTCATCACTACCTGAAAGGTCAGATGCAATAATAACAGGCATAGTAGATGCATCACCTAAAAATGCATACCTCAAATGCTCAGGTAAAGGCTTAAGCTCAAGAATGGGAGCTTCATCAATAGATGGTTTGAGGCGTTTAGGGACTTTGTTCAATTCCTCCATTCCAAGAGATTCAAAAGGCATATCTATCTTCCTTTTCCAGGGAGAAGCATATAAATATTGCAATTGTTCTTCACCTTTGTCATCTTCACTATCTGAATTCCCCAACAAGGCTTTCTCTACGGCATCAGACCTTAGCAATTGATCAATTTCTGATGTGACCACTGAATCGACCAACTCCACTTTTAATCACTCCTCATTATCCGTAGGAAATTTCATAGCATTGAACACATTAAAAGTAACATCCTGATCCAGAACTCACATTGTGAGCTCACCCTTCTACACATCTATCATGGTTCGGCCAGTTGCCAAGAAAGGTCATCCCAAGATTATGAGAATCTTCTTATCCTCCTCAAAATCAAGAATTACGAAATCAGCAGGGAAGATGAGTTTATTAACCTTGACCAAGACATCCTCCACAATATCTCGCGGATATGTAATAGAACGGTCGACCAACTACAAGGTCATATAAGTTAGTTTTGGATCAGGCAAGTCTAATTGCTTGAAGATTGACAAAGGCATCAGATTGATGCTAGCTCCCAAGTCACATAAGCATCTGTCAAAAGACACTTTTCCAATAGTACACGGAATAGTGAAGCTGCCTGGATCTTTAAGCTTCAGAGGCAACTTCTGTTGCAGCACAGCACTGCATTCCTCCATAAGAGCGACTGTCTCTAAATCATCTAGCTTCATTTTCTGAGAGAGAATACCTTTCATAAACTTTGCATAACTAGGCATCTGCTCAAGAGCCTCGGCGAAAGGTATGTTGATATGAAGTTTCTTGAACACCTCCAGAAACTTCTCAAATTATTTGTCCAGCTTTTTCTTCTATAGCCGCTTAGGAAAAGACGGCGGAGGATAGATCTGTTTCTCCCCTGTATTACCCTCAGGCGGAGTGTGCTCAACAATAGTCTTTCTTGGTTCCACTTCTTCATCATGCTGCTCTACCTCTTTCTCAGCCCCAACTTCTTCAGTCAACTCTTGAGTTTGTTCGGGATGCGCCACCTTTCCAGACCTTAAAGTGATTGCCTTTACCTGCTCCTTAGCTTCCCTCTTTCCTGGCACTTCGGTGTCACTAGGTAGTGTACCAGACTGACAATTTAGCAAGGCATTGACAATTTGCCTAATTTGATTTTCCAAGAAATAACTTGACTCTTGCACATAAGCCTCAACTCCTCTAATTCAGATTTTTCATTGACTTGTTGCAGCTGGAGTTGCTGTCTAGGTGCATACAGTGGTTGCTGAAAACCAGGGGGGTTGTACTGCTTAGCTGGATATTACTGATAAGGCTGTTGAACCGCATTATGAGTGTTGCTCCAGCTGAAATTAGGATGATTGCGGTTGTTGGGATGATAGGTAGTTGGCACTGGTTGCTGCGATTGCTGGAAGTTGCTCACAAAATGAGTTGATTCACTAGAAATTGTGCACTGATCAGTCTCATGGGCACCAGCACAAAACTTGCAGACACTAGCGATTTGATTAACTCTATAATTAGCCAAAGTGTCCACCTTCATCGTCAAAGCCTTAAGTTGGGCAGCGACAGCAGTTGCTGCCTCCAACTCTAGAATTCCTGCGACTTTTCCCTGAGTAAGTCTCCGGGAAGGATTCTGGTACTCATTAGCAGCCATCACCGGGAAGGATTCTGGTACTCATTAGCAGCCATCAGTTCAACAAGTTCATAAGCTTCATCGTAGCTTTTATCCCACAAGGCTCCTCCTGATGCTGCATCAAGCATGGGTCTAGAAGTAGCACCCAATCCATTGTAGAAATAGTTGATAATCATCCATTCAGGCATGCCATGGTGTGGGCACTTCTTTAGCATCTCCTTATATCGATCCCAAACCTCACACAGAGATTTTCCTGTTTGCTGAGCAAACTGGGTAAAAGCATTCCTGATTGCAGCAGTCTTCGCCATGGAGAAGAATTTAGTGAGAAACTTTTGCGCAAGATCCTCCCAAGTGGTGATAGATCCTGCTGGCAGAGAGTGTAACCAGTACTTAGCCTTGTCCCACAGAGAGAATGGGAAGAGGTGTAGCTTGATAGCATCTTCAGTCACATCATTGAATTTGAAAGTTTCAAAGATCTCGATGAAATCCCTGATGTGCATGTTGGGGTCTTCAGTAGGAGAACCCCCAAACTGAACTAAGTTCTGTATCATCTGAATCGTGCTTGACTTGATCTCAAAAGTGTTAGCCCTGATGGCTGGTCTGATGATGCTTGACTGAATGTCATTAATCTTAGGCTAAGAATAGTCCATCAAAGCCTTCGGATTTTCTGCTTGATCTCCCATCGCTACTAAAACTGCTTCTTCAACTTTCTCTTCTCCTTCTACCTTCTTTTCTTCCTCAATAACTTCCCTTCGAACTACCACAACTTCTTCCTCGGCTTTATCCAGTGTTCTCTTATGAGTACGCGAACGCGTATGCACACACCCTCGCTTGAGTACCTGAAATAAGACAAGGAAACAGATAAGTAACAATGTCCGAGTCAATGAACTTTAACGACCACTGATGGAAAGCACATAAACTATAAATTAACACTGTAGTCCCCGACAGCGACGCCAAAAACTTGTTAGTCGCTAAACACGCGCTAATAATACACGCAAGTATACGAGTTCGCAAGTAGTATAGATCTTTTCTAGTTAATTCCCATAGAGACTGTATTGGTTAACTAATTAATTCACGCATTTAAGCAACAATGTATGGTTATTATTCAATGCTAAGACGGTAACAAATTGAGGTTGTTTATAACTAAGAATTAAACTAATAATTATAATTACGAGATTAATATTGACTGAATTAATATATATGACAGACATGGGATTCAAACTTCATTAAATACTTCATTCAATAGCCTTATTGTTCTTAACCTTAGAATGCAATAGTGATGACACTAATCAGACAACACGAAACTGATAAACACCAACTTTCGTTGCACGAGTACCTACTACCAGACATCCACAAAAGAGATAGAAGCTGAATAGACACCAATTATATTGAGACCCTATATGTCTATAGAATTTGACAACATAATAGTTTAAGCACAAGTTATCTATCTTGATTACACAGGGCAAGTAAGATGGTTAAAATTACCTACGAATCATGCATAATAAATACATGAACCTATGCTAGCATGGCAAGTTCTAAATCCTTAAATTCATTTTCGCTTCATTAAGAATTAACACACTATCTTATAAGTTTGCGACGCTCATAAGACGAATACGCACAACCAATACTAGGATATCATAAAATCACCACATACTAAGGCATCAAACAATTTAACTAAAGAAATCCATAATTAAATCCGCTAGAACCCCATAATAACGATTAGCCCATAATCAGACTCATCATCAACGTGGGTTCCGATGAAAACATGATATAACAAACGTAGTCTTTATAACGAATAAATAAAACTAAGTTCAAACAAGAGTAAGGTACACAAGTAAGAAAACTAGCATCCAAATACAACTTAAAACAAAGATTCATAAGTAAAACAAGATCTTCTTCGTCTTCATTGAATCGTGCTAATACAGTCTTCTCCCGGCTCTCCTTGATATGTCTCTGGCTTGATATATATTGATATATCATTAAAAATGACCTAAAGATGTTTATATAGCAGCACCATGCAGTGTAGAATTCTTCCTCTCAGAAACCAAGTAGAAACAGGAATCTGTCATCCCGATACGGCGCGGGCGCGCTGGCTTTCTGTACTTCGGCGCGGCCGCGCGCTTGATCAGCACGGCCGCGCTGGGTGTAACACCCCCAAATACGGGGTCGGGGATTCGGATTGTCACGAGTTCCATTTCCCTTAATAATACTTAATCTTAATAATCAACCACCTACTGCGTACTGTGACCCCATAATATACACACACACCACAAGTTATAGTCTCAGAGATGAATATCCAAAAATAACACAAGTCATTTTATTCCACAATTATAAGCCATTACACCTCAAAAGGGTTTCTGAATAAATTTACATATTCTTTGCCATTATTACAATTCATAAATATACATAAGTCTGGCACATCAAAAGTTGAAAGCCTAGCCTATTGGTAGTTCTTACCTCAGCCACAACGAAATCAATGCCTACAGGAAACTACGGAACATTTCCTATCCGCTCATGAATTGGGAGTTTGGTCCTGTTCATCTTGTCTATCTGTTGTTGTGTGATGAAAGAAGAAATCAAGGGTGCCCACCGAAATAATATGTATAATAATTTACAAAATATGAGCATTCTCATCGTACTCATGAAAGTCTTGGTCAAGAAGAAATGAACCAAGTTTGATATCTTAACGCGACCAAATCGCAAAATAATAAGTATATATGTATATATACTTTTCAAAATCTTGGAAATCCTCTTCCATGCATAATATACATAGGGTTCCAGTTTATAACTGTATAAAAATATCATTGCAAGGTGATCTCATATATCTAACCTTGTCTCAACGTTTTTCTGAAAATCTTTGTCATCCATAAGATAATCATTAACTAGATATAAGTTAAAAAGATGTAGTTACAAGATACTCCAATATACTTATATCTTTTCCAAATACTACTTGAACTACCATCGTTCAAGTTATAATCAGTTTAAAAAGGTCATCACACAGATGAGACTACAAGATAAGACTTGAATAGATTCAATCTTTGAAATATCATTTGAAAGAAATGAAGTTACGAGATACTTCATTAAGTCCCGATATATATATTCACCTATATATATATCTCTCATACACTCCTTGAAAACCTCTGTTATGAAAATTATAAACAGAGTTTTAATATCCAATGAATTTGGAAAGAAGAAAGCTTTGGAATAAACCCGATATCTTGCTGATCAGGCAAAGATACCAATTAAGTAACCTTTTCTACTGTAGATGGATGAATTCCTCGCCGGTCATCACCCTGGCCGAATTAGGACCTCGCGTTAGACCGTTACCCGGCTACTCACGTGTGGATGGACTATCACCCAGCCTCTTACACCTTCATAGACCATACCTCGGCTTGTCGCTTATGCCGTATCAATTAGATGGACTTACTTCCCGAACGTTGGGCAAGTAATCAAATTGTTTTCTCAAAACAACAACCTCATTGCGAGTATAAAATACACCACATAGCCGGATCCCTCATATTTTTGAGCGAGTATTCAAATACCCTTCGAAAGGAAGATCTTCAATTTGAAAATGAGTTTTGGGATCCGCTCTAACTTTTAAAATCATTTTGAAGACTCGAAAACATTTTTAAGAATGTTTGGAGTAATGCTGATTTAATAAAATAAATCAGTCCCAATATGTTGGAAAATATATGAATATTATTATTTGAATAATATTCCCATAAAGGATAATCTTTATAAAAATAAATGAAGTAGAAGTTTTAAAAACTCATACTTGAAACGAATAATAATAACAAAGATATACTTAAACGAAAGTACGATCTTTATTTGAATAATCGAAAATAAGTTTGATTATTATTCAAAACTATCGGATATACCTTATCCGATTAATAGTCATAGAAAAATATATATATATATACATATATATATATATATTTATATTATACTCGGGAACATCGACTCCCGGTTTAGAAAAATGTTCACCTTTGGGTCCCCTATACTAAGGGTATACGCAACTACTGCTTATCTCTAGCATATGTATTATGCAGTTTATAAGCAATTGAATTGATAATAGAATTTCAAGATTACGAAACAGGCATGCATATAAATGTCATATCACATGCTCCAATATATCACAAGACTTTGCTAATAATAACCATGCACTTATCTCAAGATAATGCATCAATATATTACATCACAACAACAGTATAACGGGTAGAAAACTTGCCTGAGCGTTCTGGGGTAGACTTAAGCCTAGAGTGGGTCCAATAACCTATGAACAACAACATAAGTCGGAATTAAACTACGGTCGCTTAAGAAACTAGACTTTAACCGATTGGACCCTAACGTTCGCTTTTGCGCTTAACGATTCACATAAGTCGCTCGAGTAACCTCGGCTCCACCATTTTTATAAAATTAACCGTTACGAATTTTGAGGTGACTCTTTCACGAATACTCTACCAACTGCCTACCCACCTTAAATAATTGTTTCGTAATCCAATTAGTCTTTTAAGGGCCTTAAACAAGGTATCAAAGTAAAGCGAGGGGGTAAAGGTTCGTTCGCGAAACCCCGTAACTTAAAACGGTCGTTTCTCCTAAACCGTACATCGGATTCAAGCGAACCACATACCAAAACGAAGCTTACGACATGATCTAGATAAACATGTCAAAGTTACAGATTGGTCAGTGAGTTATCTGGTCCGATATTCATGTACAACAGTCTAAGGAAAACGGGCATTACGACGGCTAAGTTTACGAGTTTTCCAAGTTTCACACTACACCAAAACCTCTCCAAACAATCCACAATTATTAACACATCAAAACCTCAACTAAATAATACTATACCAGTCCTTATTCTCCAGATTTTTCATCTCAACCAACCACAATCAAGTTCTATTAACTATAACAAGATTCATTCACCAAATCACTCCAAATTCAAATCAAACTACTAATAATCAAAGATCATGCTTTCTCATTTAGAAAACCAACCATCAAACTCACTAATAATCAAAGTAAAGGCTAGAGTTTGAATTTTATACCTTCTTTGAGAGGTGTTAAGTTTCTAGGATACCTTAGGTTGCCTCTTACAAGCTTGATCTTTCCAAAGAAATCAAGAACACAAAGTTAGGCTTTGAAGTTTCTAAAAGTCCGATTGGAAGAACTGTACAAATAAGGGTTTTACCTTGCTTATTTGGACGAGACTTGTGAACAAGAGTTGTAGGCCATCTCAATACCTTTCTAACGAGCTATAGAACACAACATTTGACTGAGTATTGAAGGAGATATGGTAGTTTGAAGTTACTGAGTTTGTTTTGGCCGAGAGCTTCTTCTTGCAAGGTCAACTCTTCTCTTTTTGATTTATGTTATTTGCTTGGTTGATTCTTCTTTTTGTCTTGAAATTTGTTTTAACCTTTTTACCGTGGTTAATTTTGTATGGCCCAAAATCACCCAACAAACAAAACTCCTTTGTCATGCTTATGCAAGCAAGCTTGTGTCATGTGATGACATCATCATCCACTACATTTTTGATTAATCCCTTAATTACTTGGCTAATGACCGCTGATTTGTTATACGGTTCGTTTATCTTTCGTTTTCGTTCATCGTTTGAGGGATCATATCTGAGATCTTATTACTTGGGTTCCCTTTAACCTTTCTCAATATTTTTTATATTCTTTTTATGATCCTCTCTTATAATCCATGAATTTAAATCCTTTTAATCATGTTACCTTATACTCAATTCTTTCGGTATCTGGTGGATTTTCGGAAAAAATCAAAGTGTTCGAATTTTGATTCTGACGATCTTTACATAAACACATTTACTTTATGAAATACTAATACGATCTTAGAATTTCCATAACAGTACTCCTATATAGCGTGGTCTGAAAATTTTTCTTAATCAGCATCATTAGCAAAAAGTTACTATTCATCAGTGTTTCAAAAATTCCGAAAATTGGGGTTATTACAGTCTCCCCTCCTTAAAAGGATTCCGTCCCGGAATCAGATCGAAAACAGTTGGGGATGCTTTTCTAGCATTGCGCTTTTTAAATCTCAAGTCAATTTTTTTTCCACATTGTGGTTTTACCACAAAACTCTGACTAGTCTGATAACCCTGTTTCTAAGCACTTGCTCCTTTCAATCCATAACCCTTACTGGTTGCTCCATATAGGACAAGTCTGGTTGCATGTCCATGCGCTCGTATTCTCCTATATGTCCAACATTCGGATTATGCTTCCTTAATATTGAGACGTGGAACACGTTATGAATTTGCTACAGGCTCGGGGTAGGGCTAGTTCATTTGATAATTTCCCAATACGTCTTAATATATCCAAGGGTCCAACAAATCGTGGACATAGCTTTCCTTTCTTTCCAAACATCAACAATCCTTTCCAAGGGGATACCTTTAACAACACTAGGTCCCCTATTCCATACTCTTTGTCCTTTCGAGTCAAATCAGCATACCTCTTATGTCCATCTTGGGCTACTACCAGCCGTCCTCTGATTAGATCTATTATATCCCTGGTCCTTTGGACTACTGCTGGTCCGAGCATCTTGCGCTCTACAACTTCATCCTAACATAAGGGAGATCGGCATTATTTTCCCTCAAGGATCTCATAAGGCGACATCTCGATAATGACATATGATCTATTGTCATAAGAAAACTCAATCCGCGATAAATGATCATTCCAAATTCTTTCAAGTCTATTGCACAGACTCTCATCATAGCTTCTAGCATTATAGCTTTTTCTTCTCAATACTCCTTCTTTTCTTGTTCGTAAGCGTTGCTATCTTCTGTACCAAATTTTATACTGATTACACTTTTGCTCGTTAGCGTTCTATAAGCATTTAATAATCGCGTCAACCTTAGTATCACGAACGCGTTAGAATCGGAATACCACCGCACTGGTACCACTTCATCTCTAGCTGCCTCCATTTTCGAAAGCTTGGTCCTTCATATAGAAGTAAAAGAATTTATTGAGAGATCACTATGATCATGAACACTTGTTAAATCGCATAGTTAGTACAGAAGGTGGCCAGCCTTTAGTACTTGACAAGTAATTAAACAATAGATGGCATCCTACTAGGCTTCTACATATAGATAGATAGTCATTCGACAATACCTCCCCTTCTGGAAGGGTTGTTCTTCTCAGCTTATATGAAATGAAAAGGAGAGAAAAGAACGAATTGAAGAGAATCGTATATATAAAAAATATACTGCCACAAAATATCTGGCTTGGAATCTACCTCTGAACTATAGAGGTTTGTCATAGGAGAATAAAACATATATGTGTATATATCAACATCAAGTATTATAGCATCGTATTTCACATGCCTAAATATTTTTGCTATTATTTCCATCATTCTATGGACCCATGCTCTTGCTCTAGCTTATACACACTCACCCTTGAAACTCCCTCGACTATGAAAATCGAATCTGGGATTTCATTCTAGACCTCATCGTTACTAGAATCCATTTCTATACCACAACCTTCTTCGTATGGGTAATACTACTCTTTATCGATAAGAAGGAATAAATATATCATAGATAAATGTTCGGCTTAGTCGGTCTATCATTAATAACTTAAATATCACCACGACCCGATTAGTTGTACTCAATCTCAACGCTCATTACATTACAACTCTCACAGTTGTCATCGTCTAAATATTCATAGAATCGTCGATGCATTACTATAGTCCACCACGGACCTACGGTAGTCATTTGTTTTCCTCGGAATCTTAATATCTAGTCATACGGAGTCCATATCTGCTGTATAAAAATCTTTTAAGGAGTTAAAATAATCACCATTCATGATTCATGAAGAACACTCCAGATCCTGACGTACATTCATGACATGAAGCAGATAAAATTGCAGAAGAGTTTCAATCAAAGTAACGATAGCAGGTTAATACCATTCTTAATCATATGCCTTCAATAGAAGACTTAACTCAAAGGTTTGTTAAGTCCTTTTTGAAACATGGTCCTGGCTTATTTTCAAGATAGTACCTTCTAAGATAGGTAGCCCGCTCACCGCGATAACATGAATTAAATCTTTACCAGACTGCTATTATGGTTGAGTATCGCACAATCATCAGAAGGAATGCCAATCTTTCACACCATAATACCACCTTCACGGCTTTAACCATCATTACTGTATTCCTCTGACACGAGCGCCTATAATTTCTCTTTTACAGTTAGAGTGTCGGCCACCTCATTGGCATTTCCTGATAGTAATAGTTCCTTATAATCAATGTCTTTTGAACGATCTCCAACTAAATTTTCTACCTCATTTCCAATCACTGCTTGTGTGAAAATGCTCTTCCTTAAGCTTTGGTGAAAAAAAAATCACCAATTTTCCATAAATTATTGCCTCGGTCTTTAGATGTGAACATTTCCACGACTGACTCTCGATCATACTGAGGACATCTCTTATCTTGGGTCCTTCTTATTTTCACCAATCTCGACCCTCATTGGATCGATCTATACTTTCTTATGGTTCAACACGTGCCCCACCTTGCATTATTATAATTACGCCATATTTCCTTTATCAAAATTTCTATGCTTGAGAACTATGAATACTACCTTTCTCCTTGTAAAACTTCTAAGGTTATCCTTAAATCCTTCAATCCGTACTACCCAAACTCATAATGTCCCTATTAAGGGTAAAATGCCAACCTTTATACATTCCCCTAGGGTTCATCTCAAGTTATCGGGGTTTTATCCTTAATTCCACCTTTAAAAGATACTTACACTCTTCCATGGATAAATCAAGTCATATATCCTTGATAGATTATCTTATTCAATCATTCTCACCTCGATAGTCTATGCCTAATTTCATAATAATATCCTTATCCAAAATGAGGTCAATCCATATGGCCTCCAAAAGATAACAACGGTTATCCACTTTTCTTGCCTGATTTGGTAATGATAACAGGGATGTTCTGGAAGATATTGGTCGTGTTCAACGTGAACTTATTTTTACTATATCCTCATTTACTTCTGTTATTTATCTCAACAGCCACCTCAATGTTGGGACATCTTTTATACCTGGCATCTCCTTTTCTAGGTATCAGGTCACATGTCTTACATACACTTCACATTCTTGAAGGTCACTTCCTTCATCCAATTTCCTAATTTCTTGCTTTCATGTCTCCTCAGTCCATCCGTGTTTCCTTATTAATCCATCGATATATCTCAAAGTTTCATCTAATACTCTCAACTTCAAGGGGATTAACTATACATATCGCTTACGCCTTCAAACCTTGAATTTATCTCATGATCAGTCACCATCGCGCTAATGATGACACACTTATCTATATTTATTGTAAAGGTTTCTTAGGGTTTCCCATACCTAACTCCCTTATCACTTCTCAACTTTATTTCCTTTATATCCCTTTATACTCCTTCCCTTTTCAGTCTTTTATTTTCGTTTTTATTACAATCATTACATGAACCAACACAATATAAGCATTGATTTCAAACATCCCGTCATTCTGGATTCGTGTCCCCAGAACGAATCTTGACAACTTTTACAACTTAGATTCATTATTCATCATACTCGTCCGCCTTTGTTCAGGCTCTAAAGCTTTTACACTACCTCCATAACCTTGGGAAGTACTTTCACAAAAACAATTGACTGAACGTTAATTAGTTTATTATAACCTCTGGCTCCGTGCCTTTCTTTGCCTTTCACCAGCGGGTGGCCTCTCTCTTAGGCGGGTAAGTGAAAAAACAGTCCTTTGCACTTCGTCAATCATTTAGAATCTTAAATGATTCCTCTATTTCCTTAGTCAGGCTCTTGCCTTGACTGGGTCAACTTGTTCCTTGGAACTCTGAGAGCTTAGTGACTAAAAGGTCTTGAAAGAATTTTCCACCGCATTGTTTCCTCAGGGTGGTGTTTGGGAATAAAAGTATAATTTTTTGTTTAGGTAGGTCCATGAATTGCCCCATAGGAGTATCATCCCAGTTCTCCCTATCTTGCTCGACTTCTGTTTTCTCAGTATGAAATGTTTCATCATTCTCCCATAATCATGGTTATCTTATACGTTAAAATCCTTGTTTTCCATTTCATTATGTTATGGGTTCTTTCTTTCTTGATGGCAACCTCCCTGACTATCACATTCAGGGTTTGCCCTAAAACTTATTCCTCGAACTATGGCTTTCATCTAATATCTCATCCTTAAGCTCTTGAACGTTTGGAGCCCAAATTATGTAGGAATACCTCATTATTCCCTTATCATCTTTCTCGGTATTAATCTCTTCTCTATTTGTTGGCACTCTGCCTTCATTCATCACTTTTTCTTGGCAGAATATGACATTTTCCAATAATTCGGGCTGTATTGCAATCTCAAACAGCTTTCCGGTACCGGCTCCGGTTACCTTCACTTCTATTTCCATTTTCTCAAAATCTCTTATTAACTCTCCCAATGACATTTTCATCTTGAGTCTCTCTTTTATACTTAAAGCATTAGCCACCATTTTGGCTTTCCCTGGATGATAAAGAATCTCATAATCATAATCCTTGATTATCTCTAACCACCTCCTCTGGCGCATGTTGAGCTCTTTCTGCGTGAAAATGCACTAGAGCACTTATGGCTTGTGTAAATCTCGCACTTCTCTCCATACAAGTAGTGCCTCCAATCTTTAGGGCAAAACTATTGCCACAAGCCCAAGCTCATGGGTGAGGATATCGAATTTTATATTCCCTTAATTGTCTTGACGCGTACGCGATTACCTTGATGTGCTGTATAAGAAGCACCCTAATTCCTTATGCGAAGCGTCACTACACATCACAAAATCTCCTTTTCCATCCGGCAACACCAACATAGAGGTCGTCACCAATCTTTGCTTCAGTTCTTAAAAGCTGTTCTCGCATTTCTTTGTCCATTCAAACTTTTCAGTCTTACGAGTAAGCCGCGTTAAAGGGGATACTATCTTTACAAAATTGAACGAACCTCCGGTAGTGACCGGCCAATCCTACCTCTGGTAGTCGCCCTAACCATGGTCATCAATTCCTCAGTGGTCCTTTATTCATTCTTGTTAGGATCCTCCACGGGATTCTTCTCAGCAACAATCCCTTCTAGGACAACATCCTCAACCGCTACATCCTCAATATGAACATCATCCGGTCCCGCGTTAGGACGCTCTATCGGATCCACAATCTGATCTCCAATAAGTAATAAACATCATCGCGTTATTGCTCCTCAACCTCAGGGTTCGGAGTCCCGCTACCGTATACGATAACGAACTACGCTTATATCACGATATTTATAAGGGTTCCCATAAGGGTTTTAACTGTCAGTACTACGTTAGGTAGTCCGACTATGAACTTGGCAAGAGTTCTTATTATCTTAGTGAACTTATTATTTTAACATCACATCATCTCTGAGGTTTATAATTCTTAGCTCTGATACCATTTCTGTAACACCCCAAAATCCGGGGTCGGGGATCCGGGTTGTCACGAGTTCCATTTCCCTTAATAATACTTAATCTTAATAATCAACCAACTACTGCGTACTGTGACCCCACAATATACACACACACCACAAGTTATAGTCTCAGAGATGAATATCCAAAAATAACACAAGTCATTTTATTCCACAATTATAAGCCATTACACCTCAAAAGGGTTTCTGAATAAATTTACATATTCTTTGCCATTATTACAATTCATAAATATACATAAGTCTGGTACATCAAAAGTTGAAAGCCTAGCCTATTAGTAGTTCCTACCTCAGCCACAACGACATCAATGCCTACAGGAAACTACGGAACGTTTCCTGTCCGCTCACGAATTGGGAGCTTGGTCCTGTTCATCTTTTCTATCTGTTGTTATGTGATGAAAGAAGAAAGCAAGGGTGAGCAACAATCCCACCGAAATAATATGTATAATAATTTATAATATATGAGCATTCTCATAGTACTCATGAAAGTCTTGGTCAACAAGAAATGAACCAAGTGTGATATCTTAACGCTACCAAGTCGCAAAATAATCAGTATATATGTATATATACTTTTCAAAATCTTGGAAATCCTCTTCCATGCATAATATACATAGAATTCCAGTTTATAACTGTATAAAAATATCATTGCAAGGTGATCTCATATATCTAACCTTATCTCAACGTTTTTCTGAAAATCTTTGTCATGCATAAGATAATCATTAACTAGATATAAGTTGAAAAGATGAAGTTACATGATACTCCAATATACTTATATCTTTTCCAAATACTACTTGAACTACCACCGTTCAAGTTATAATCATTTTCAAAAGGTCATCACATAGATGAGACTACAAGATAAGACTTGGGGCCTATTTGGCAATATACTTATAAGCCACTTATGGCTTATAAGCCCGTAACAGCTTATCGACGAGTGTTTGTCGACCCAACTTATAATCTGAATTTACAACTTATAAGGTAATAAGTTGAAAGTTGGCAGTGACGTACTTTTTTCCAACTTATTTTCATTTTTTCACTTTTTTCTAAAGTTTTGATTTTAAAATATAAATATTTAAATATTTTCTAATTTAAGATTCATGAACTAAGATAATTGTATTTAATAATTATTTGTTTTAATTCATTTAAGTAAAAAAACTTCTGACTTATAAGTAAATTTATTCAAACACTTATAGAACTTATAAGTATTTATCAACTTATCACTTATTTCGCACTTAATCATTTTAAGTCATAAGTTACTTATTTTAAGATTTCCCAAAAGGGCACTTGAATAGATTTAATCTTTGAAATATCATTTGAAAGAAATGAAGTTACGAGATACTTCATTAAGTCCCGATATATATATTCACCTATATATATCTCTCATACACTCCTTGAAAACCTCTGTTATGAAAATTATAAACAGAGTTTTAATATCCAATGAATTTGGAAAGAAGAAAGCTTTGGAATAAACCCGATATCTTGCTGATCAGGCAAAGATACCAATTAAGTAACCTTTTCTACTGTAGATGGATGAATTCCTCGCCGGTCATCACCCTGGCCGAATTAGGACCTCGCGTTAGACCGTTACCCGGCTACTCACGCGTGGATGGACTATCACCCAGCCTCTTACACCTTCATAGACCATACCTCGGCTTGTCGCTTATGCCGTATCAATTAGATGGACTTACTTCCCGAACGTTCGGCAAGTAATCAAATTGTTTTCTCAAAACAACAACCTCATTGCGAGTATAAAATACACCACATAGCCGGATCCCTCATATTTTTGAGCGAGTATTCAAATACCCTTCGAAAGGAAGATCTTCAATTTGAAAATGAGTTTTGGGATCCGCTCTAACTTTTAAAATCATTTTGAAGACTCGAAAATATTTTTAAGAATGTTTGGAGTAATGCTGATTTAATAAAATAAATCAGTCCCAATATGTTGGAAAATATCTGAATATTATTATTTGAATAATATTCCCATAAAGGATAATCTTTATAAAAATAAATGAAGTAGAAGTTTTAAAAACTCATACTTGAAATGAATAATAATAACAAAGATATACTTATACGAAAGTACGATCTTTATTTGAATAATCGAAAATAAGTTTGATTATTATTCAAAACTATCGGATATACCTTATCCGATTAATAGTCATAGAAAACTATATACATACATATATATATATATTATACTCGGGAACATCGACTCCCGGTTTAGAAAAATGTTCACCTTTGGGTCCCCTATACTAAGGGTATACGCAACTACTGCTTATCTCTAGCATAGATATTATGCAGTTTATAATCAATTGAATTGATAATAGAATTTCAAGATTACGAAACAGGCATGCATATGAATGTCATATCACATGCTCCAATATATCAGAAGACTTTGCTAATAATAACCATGCACTTATCTCAAGATAATGCATCAATATATTACATCACAACAACAGTATAACGGGTAGAAAACTTGCCTGAGCGTTCCGGGGTAGACTTAAGCTTAGAGTGGGTCCGATAACCTATGAACAACAACATAAGTCAAAATTAAACCACGGTCGCTTAAGAAACTAGACTTTAACTGATTGGACCCTAACGTTCACTTTTGCGCTTAACGATTCACATAAGTCGCTCGAGTAACCTCGGCTCCACCATTTTTATAAAATAAACCGTTACGAATTTTAGGGAGACTCTTTCACGAATACTCTACCAACTGCCTAACTCACCTTAAATAATTGTTTCGTAATCCAATTAGTCTTTTAAGGGCCTTAAACAAGGTATCAAAGTAAAGCGAGGGGGTAAAGGTTCGTTCGCGAAACCCTGTAACTTAAAACGGTCGTTTCTCCTAAACCGTACATCGGATTCAAGCGAACCACATACCAAAACGAAGCTTACGACATGATCTAGCTAAAAATGGCAAAGTTACAGATTGGTCAGTGAGTTATCTGGTCCGAGATTCATGTACAACAGTCTAAGGAAAACGGGCATTACGATGGCTATGTTTACGAGTTTTCCAAGTTTCTCACTACACCAAAACCTCTCCAAACAACCCACAATTATTAACACATCAAAACCTCAACTAAATAATACAATATCAGTCCTTATTCTCCAGATTCTTCATCTCAACCAACCACAATCAAGTTCTATTAACTATACCAAGATTCATTCACCAAATCACTCCAAATTCAAATCAAACTACTAATAATCAAAGATCATGCTTCTCATTTAGAAAACCAACCATCAAACTCACTAATAATCAAAGTAAAGGCTAGGGTTTGAAGTTTATACCTTCTTTGAGAGATGTTAAGTTTCTAGGAAGCCTTAGGTTGCCTCCTACAAGCTTGATCTTTCCAAAGAAATCAAGAACACAAAGTTAGGCTTTGAAGTTTCTAAAAGTCCGATTGGAAGAACTGTACAAATAAGGGTCTTACCATGCTTATTTGGACGAGACTTGTGAACCATCTCAATACCTTTCAAACGAACTATAGAACACAACATTTGACTGAGTATTGAAGGAGATATGGCAGTTTGAAGTTACTGAGTTTGTTTTGGCCGAGAGCTTCTTCTTGCAACGTCAACTCTTCTCTTTTTGATTTATGTTATTTGTTTGGTTGATTCTTCTTTTTTTCTTGAAATTTGTTTTAACCTTTTTACCGTGGTTAATTTTTTATTGCCCAAAATCACCCAACAAACAAAACTCCTTTGTCATGCTTATGCAAGCAAGCTTGTGCCATGTGATGACATCATCCTCCACTACCTTTTTGATTAATCCCTTAGTTACTTGGCTAATGACCGCTGATCTATTATACGGTTCGCTTATCTTTCATTTTCGTTCGTCGTTTGAGGGATCATATCCGAGATCTTATTACTTGGATTCCCTTAAACCTTTCTCAATATTTTATATTCTTTTTATGATCCTCTCTTATAATCCTTGAATTTAAATCCTTTTAATCATGTTACCTTATACTCAATTCTTTTGGTATTTGGTAGATTCTCGAGAAAAATCAAAGTGTTCGAATTTTGATTCTGATGATCTTTACATACACTCATTTACTTTATGGAATACTAATACGATCTTAGAATTTCCATAACAGTACTCCTATATAGCATGGTCTGATAATTTTCCTTAATCAGCATCATCAACAAAAAGTTACTATTCATCAGTGTTTCAAAAATTCCAAAATTTGGGGTTGTTACACTGGGCTTCTGCCAGAATTTATTTTCTTCATTTTTCTTACAGCTTTAAGCCGGCTTCAACGAGTTTTTATTCCACCACCACCTTGACACCAAATTAGCACCAAAATCATGGTAATTCACCTGATTACCTAGATAATGCCTTGAATGCAAAAACACTCGAAAACACATTAAAACACTTAACAACTTGAGTACAAATGCATCAATTCAAAGCCTATTAGAGCTTAATAAAGTGTCATAAATGTCACTCAACAAATTAAAATCAACATATATACCTACTCTTCTTTGCGGTCCCATTTTAGATCTTTGTGGAGGTGTAATTGGAATATATATGGCACTACCAAATATATTAAAATATGAAATACTAGGGGTTTGACCAAGAACTAATTTATGAGGAGATTGTTTGTGGTAGGTAGATGGTCTTATCTTAATTATATTTACGGCATAAAGTGTTGCGTGACCCCAAATAGAAGTGGGTAATTTAGATCTTAGAAGTAAAGGTCGTGCAATAAGCTGAAGTCTTTTAATTAACGATTCCGCTAAACCATTTTGTGTATGCACATGAGCTACGAGGTGTTCGACAGATATTCCTACTGACATACAATAATCATTGAAAGTAGTAGATATAAATTCAGCGGCATTATCAAGTCGAATTGATTTGATATGATTATCAGGAAATTGGGCCCGTAATTTGATTATTTCAGCAAGAAGCTTGGCAAAGGCTGTATTTCTGGTCGAGGGTAGACAAACATGAGACCATCTAGTTGAAGCATTGATTAGGACCATGAAATATCTTCCAGATTATGGATGAATAGGACCACATATATCACCTTGAATTCATTCTAAGAAATCTGGAGACTCGTTTTGAAGTTTAACCGGAGATGGTTGAACAATTAGTTTTCCCAAAGAACATGTTGAACAAGGAAGTTCATCATGGAGCTTGATCTTTTGATTCTTAAGGGGATGTACCGTAGAATTTTCTATAATTCGACACATCATGGATACTCCTGGATGACCAAGTCTTCCATGCCAAAGGGTGAGTGATTTTGGATCTATAATTTTGGGAGTAGTGATACTGTGAGACTCAATTACTCTAATTTCGGTAGCATATAATCCATATGAGATTGATTGCAATTTTTCTAAGATCTTCTTATGTTTAGAGGTGATTGAGGTGATAAGGAGATATTCTTTTTCATTTTCTCTAGTGGTTTCTACATGTAAACCATTAAAATGAATATCTTTAAAACTCAGAAGATTCGTAGTGGATTTGCTGGAATATAGAGCATCATGTATGTGAATTTGTGTCTCATTTGGTAGTATAAAAATGGCTTTCCCAAAACCCTCTATGATATTTGATGTTCTCGAAATCGTCCAAACGTGTGAGTTTGTTTTAGTCAACTTTGAGAAATATTTTTGATTTTGTAAAATTATGTGAGTGGTTGCGCAGTCAGCAATGCATATATCTCCCATATTTATACTGTGTATATAAAAGTGAATAACAATATTATTATGCAAACAACGTACATAATAAAAGAAAATAAAACAAGTACATCAAAGCAGAATATTTAAACAAGCACGTCTAAAACATAACATCAAAGAAATACAAATGAAATCTAGTTATTTAAATCATAATAAAGGTTAACACCAGTGTCTAGTTCATTTGAGGTCTTGTTGTTTGGTTCTTCACTTAGATTATGACTAGCGAAGTTCGTTTCCACCCTTTTCCCGTTATTCTTTTTATTTTTCTCGTAGAGGTCAACTAGATGTTTCGGTGTGTGACAAGTACGTCGCTAGTGCCCATGTGCCCCACTTCTGAGATAGATATTCCTAGTATCTTCTTCTTGTGGTGCCTTCCTTTTATTTGGCACTCCATGTTGCCACTTCTGGTGGTCAGAGTTGTTGTAACCATCACGCTACCACTTCAGGTGGCTAGAGTTATAATGATTTCGAAACCGGCCTCGAAAGTTTCCATGCCCACGGTTTCATCCGTAACCTCGTCCTCCTCTATGTCCTTTTTCATGCCTATTCTTCTAGAATAACGTATTATGTACTTCAGGTAAATGGGCATAGCCCGTGGGACGTATCTGATGATTTTTCAGTAACAACTCATTATTCTTTTCAGCGATAAAAAGAAGAGGTATCAGCTCCCTATACTTTCGAAAATTATGCTTCCTATACTGTTGCACCAGAATCATTTTGTTGGGATGAAAGGTTGAAAGGGTCTTTTCTATCTTGTCATCATCAGTAAGATTTTCACCACACAAAATCATTTTTGAGCTTATTTTGAACAAGGCGGAATTATATTTAAAGATTTATATCTAAAATCTTACAACCTTATATTTATCCAGTCATAATGGGCATGTTGTAAATGGACATATTTTTGGTGATCAATCTTATCTTTGAAATTGATCCAAAGGGTGAGTGGATTTTTCACAGTTAGATATTCGGATTTCAAATTTTCATGAATGTGGTGTCTAAGAAAAATGATAGCTTTGGCATTTTGTTCAACAATTGAGGTCTTTCCTGGTTCTATGGTGTCTTTTAGCCCGTTAGCACTAAGATATAATTCCGCATCGAGCACCCTAGACAAATAATTATCCCCAGACACATCCAACGCAACAAACTCTAATTTTGCAAGGTTTGTCATTCTGAGTTTAAAACAAATATTTAAAAAATGGTATAATATATCACATAATTAAGCAAGTAAGTTTAAATAATATACATAATTTAGTACAAAAGTTACGACGGCATAGCCATCCAGAAAACTTTTGAGTACTACTTGACGGCAGAGCCATCTTTATAATATTTAAGCAGTAATATAAATGAATATATAAAGACGATAAAATTAATATTTAGCATGAACATGAGCAAAATTAAGTCATACCTCTTTTGTGGAACAAGCTTGAGTTGACACGTTTTCACGAGTAAAATTAAGTTGTACCTCTTTTGTAAAAAGAAAGCTCGGCTGGCAGAGACTCGTGCTGATAACGTGTTGTAAATCTTGAGTTACTTGATTATGATTAAACTTAATAATTGCACGTATAGAGAGAATAAAAGTTGAAGAGTGTTGTAAATAATGTGTTGTAGATATTTAATTACTTGATTATGAATAACTTAATAATTCAAGTATAGAGATAATAAAAGTTAAAGAAATAATTGTATTTCAATATATTTCAGTAAATATGATTTCAATAACTGAAGGTCCTATTTATAGAGGTTGGTTTACAAGTCTTACTAAGGAAGGTATTTAAATATTCTTTGATAAGTATAGTAGTTCTTCACTAGTAAGTTTCTTAAGTCTTCCTTAATAAGCTTTACAATTCTTCCTTACTAAGTTTCTTTTCTAAGAAGTTGTGCAAGTCTTCCTCGATAAGTTTTGAGAGACTTCCTCGATAAGCTTTGAGAGACTTCCTCGATAAGCTTTATGAGTCTTCTTGATTAAGTTTTAATAATCATTATCATATTATAACACTCCACCTTGATTGTCAAATGCGAGTTTACTACAGAGATTAACCGCCTTATTAAAACCTTGCAAGGAAAAACCTAGTGGGATAAAAACCTTGACGAAGGAAAAAGAGTATAGTCTCACCCTGAATGTAACATCTCACACTTTGACATCTTGTTGTAGTAAATTTCTCAATCTCCGCATGCCAATATTAATCCGTAGCTTTTCGAATATTGATGTGGGTAGTGACTTTGTAAGATGAGCGCACTTATTGTACATTAATATCACCATTTTTATTAGCCAAATGCATTCCCTACTTGCTTCATGAATTGCAAGTAGCTCTGCGTGATTTGATGAAGTTTATGGCATTGTCTGTTTTGTAGACTTCCAAGAGATAGCGGAGCCATAATATGTGAATTGATAACTTGTTTGTGATCGTCCAAAATGAGGATCTGACATGTACCCAATATCTGCATATCCAGTCAGTTGTGACTTTGAACTATTTGGAAAGAATAATCTGAGATTAATTGTCTCTCGAAGATATCTGAATATGCGTTTGATCCCATCCCAATGCCTTTTAGTTGGATTATAATCGAATCTTGCCAACAGGTTCACAAAAAAAGCAATATCGGGTCTTGTGTTATTTGCAAGATACATAAGAGCTCCAATAGAATTAAAATATGGAACTTCAGGCCCAGGTGCATCTTCATCGTTTATTCTGGGTCAGAATGGATCCTTTTCAACTTCGAGTGATCGAAAAACCATTGGTGTCATTAATGGATGAGCTTTGTCCATGTAGAACCTATCAAGAATCTTTTATGTATAAGTAGACTGATGAATAAGTATACTCGAAGATAAGTGTTCCACCTGTATGACTAAACAAAATCCTGTCTTTCCAAGATCATTCATTTCAAACTCAGTTTTCAAATAAGTAGCAGCGTTAGTAATATCTTCGGAAGTACCTATAAAATTTAAATCATCCACATACACAACAATAATAACAAAACCAATTGATGACCTTTTGATAAACACACATAGATACACTTGATTACTAACATACCCATCATTTAATAAATATTCACTAAGCCTTTTGTACCACATACGACTAGACTGTTTTAAGCCATACAATGATCGTTGTAATTTAACCGAGTATAAATATCGAGGCTTAGTTTTATCTATCTCTAATTCTTCAGGGATTTTCATATAAATATCACTATCAAGTGATCCATAAAGGTAGGTTGTAACAACGTCCATGAGACGTGTTATTTATCACAGGAGAGTAAGTTTCCTGGTAATCAATCCAGGCTTTTGAGAGAATCCCTGGGCTACTAGTCGGGCCTTATATCTCACAATTTCATTTCTCTCATTTGGTTTTCTTACAAACACCCATCTATTCCCGATGGGATCACACCAGCTGGAGTTTGGACTACAGGTCCAAATACATTTCTCTTGAGCAAGGATTGAAATTCTTCCTGTATTATAATTTTCCATTTTGGCCAATCATCTCTGTTTCGACATTCTTCAACACTTTGTGGTTCAGGATCGGAGTTCATTATAATATCACATGCCACGATAAAAGTATATACATCATCAACCTCAATACTCCCACGATCCAATAATTTCTCATTATACATAACTAAGTGAGATCTCATAATTTTCAGGTAACTTTGCTTCTATTGAAGCATGTGCCACTTCTGGGACAATATCCTCTTCTGGAGGGAATACCACTTTTAATGGTTTTGTCACAACCACTTCGGGGGTTTTAACCTCTTCGGGAGATGATACCGCTTCTGGGGTATTTGATATAGCCACTTTGGGGGCTCGAACCTCTTTAGGAGGTAATACCGCTTCTGGGTATTTTCTGGAATACTTGCCACTTCAGGGGAATGTCTAATCAATTTCCGTTTTTGTGGTACAACATCTTTTGCACCAACAGGTCTACCACGCGTCTGGCATGGTTTCGAATTACAAACCAATTCTTCAAAAATTGCTTTATGAATAGGGATTTCAGCCCTTTCTGGTGCATTAACAGCAGATATATGTGATTTTAAGACATGTCTAGAATAATTAAAAGCATTTGGAATTTGATTAACAATATTTTACAAATAAATGATTCTTATAACCTTAGATTCATATTGTTTAGTACGTGGATCCATAACACTTAATTCTGATGCATTTCACGACAGTTCAGAATTTAACTTATGCAAAAGATTATCTCCCCCTAATGGAGGGAATATAGACTCATCAAAATGACAATCAACATCTCAAATAGTAAAGACACTACCAGTTAATGGTTCAAGATATCTTATAATAGATGGTGAATTAAAACCAACATAAATATACCTACTCTTCTTTACGGTCCCATTTTAGATCTTTGTGAAGGTGCAATTAGGGGTTTGACCAAGAACTAATTCATGAGGAGATTGTTTGTGATAGGTAGATGGACTTATCTTAAATATATTTGCGGCAGGAAGTATTGTGTGACCCCAAATAGAAGTGGGTAATTTAGATCTTAGAAGTAAGGGTCGTGCAATAAGCCGAAGTCTTTTAATTAATGATTTCGCTAAACCATTTTGTGTATGTACGTGAGCAACGGGGTGTTCGACATAGATTCCTACTGACATACAATAATCATTGAAAATAGCAGATGTAAATTTAGCGGCATTATCAAGTCAAATTGATTTGATATGATTATCAGGAAATTGGGCTCGTAAATTGATTATTTGAGCAGGAAGCTTGACAAAGGCTGTCTTCCTGGTCGAGAGTAGATAAACATGAGACCATCTAGTTGAAGCATCGATTAGGACCATGGAATATCTAAATGGTCCAGATGATGGATGAATATGATCACATATATCACCTTGAATTCTCTCTACTAAATCTGGAGACTCATTTTGAAGTTTAACCGGAGATGGTCGAACAATTAATTTTCACAAAGAACATCTCGAACAAAGAAGTTCATCACGTGGCATGACCTTTTGATTCTTAAGGGGATGTCCTGTAGAATTTTCTATAATTTGACGCATCATGGATACTCCTGGATGACCAAGTCTTTCATCCAAAGCGTGAGTGATTTTGGATTTATAATTTTGGGAGTAGTGATATTGTGAGACTCGATTACTCTAATTTCGGTAGCACATAATCAAGATGAGATTGATTGCAATTTTTCTAAGATCTTCTTATGTTCTGAGGTTGTTGTTGAGTGGCATTTATGACACTTTATTACGCTCCGTAAAGCTTTAAATTGGTATTTTTGTACTCAAGTTGTTGGTGTTTTTACATGTTTTGTAGTAGTTTTGCATTACAGGCATTTTCCAGGTAATCAGGTACATCAACATGATTGTGGTGCTAATTTGGTGTTTGGATTGTGTTGGAATAAAGGCTCATGAAAAGACCGGCTCAAATCAGCAAGAAGAAGAAAAGAATTCAAAATTTTATTCAGGAGGATGGCGCGCCCGCGCTGGTCAAGCGTGTGGCCGCACCCAATGAACAGAAGCTCAGCGTGCCCGCGCTGGTCAAGCGCGTGGCCGCGCCAGGTCGGGGTAGTAAAATTCTGTTTCTATTAGGATTTTGAGAGTTTGAAGCTCTGGTCAATTCTACAACATATATATACATAAATAAAGACGTTTTGCATAAGGAGAGACGTACAAAAGCTAAGGAAAAGGAGTAAAGAAGACTGGAGAGCACAATTCAATCAAGGCGAAGAAGACCTAGTTTATTCTTGTGATTCTTTGTTTTAGTTGTAATGTTGGATGCTAGTTTTCTTATTCTTGAACCTTTACTTGTGTTTCGTACTTGGTTTTATTAAGTATAAAAACTACATTTATCTTACCATATTTTCATTGGAACCCACGTTGATGATGAGTCCGATTATGGGCTAATCATTATCGTGGGGTTCTAGCGGATTTATTTATGGATTTCTTTAGTTAATTTGTTTCGATGCCTTAGTGTATTGTGATTGTATGATAACCTAGTAGTGGTTGTGCTTATTCGTCTTATGAGCGTCGCGAACTTATAAGATAGTGTGTTAATTCTTAATGTAGTGAAAGTGAATTTAAGGATTTAGAAATTGCCATGCTAGCATAGGTTCATGTGTTATTATTATGCATGATTCGTAGGTAATTTTAACCATCTTACTTGCCCTATATAATCACGATAGATAACTTGTGCATTGAACCGTTATATTGTCAAATTCTATAAACATATAGGGTCTCAATATAATTGGTTTCTATTTAGCTTCTATCTCTTTTGTGGATGTCTGGTAGTATGGTATTCGTACAATGAAAGTTGGAGTTTATCAGTTTCGTATTATATGATTAGTGTCATCACCATTACATGCTAAGGTTAAGAATGAAAAGGCTATTGAATGAAGTATTTAATGAAGTTAGAATCCCATGTTTGTGTTATATATTATTCACTTTTCTTTACTTTTCGGAGTTAATGTTCTTTAGTATAATTCTCTTTAGTTAATCATAGTATAATCAAAACTCAATTTGTTATCATCTTAGCATTGAATAATAGCCATATCATTGTTGCATAAGTGCATAAATCAAAAAGTTAATCTAAAACAGTCCATGTGGGAACAAACTAGAATTAATTCTATATTACTTGTGAACGCGTATACTTGCCTGAATTTTAGCGCGTGTTTAGTGACTAACAAGTTTTTGGCGCCGCTGTCGGGGACTGCAGTGTTAACTTTTAGTTTATGTGTTTTTAATCAGTGATCGTTAAAGTTCATTGACTCAGACATTGTTACTTACCTACTCTTGTTCTTCGTCGTGTTTCAGGTATTCTAGCAAGCATGTATGCATACGCGTTCGCGAGCTCGTAAGAGAACTCTGGATCAAGACGAGGAAGAAGCGGTAATGATTCGAAGGGAAGTTTTTGAGGATGAAGAGAAAGTAGTAGAAGAAGAGAAAGTCGAGGAACCAGCTCTAGTAATGATGAGAGATCAAGCAGAAAATCTGAAGGCTCTGATGGACTATTCTCAGCCTAAGATCAATGATATTCAATCGAGCATCATCAGACCAGCCATCTTGGCTAACACTTTTATGATCAAGTCGAGCATGATTCAGATGATACATAATTCAGTTCAGTTTGGTGGTTCTCCTACAGAAGACCCCAACATGCATATCAGGGATTTCATCGAGATCTGCAACATTTCAAGTTCAATGGGGTGACTGAAGATGCTATCAAGCTGCGACTCTTCCCATTCTCTTTGAGGGATAAAGCAAAGTGCTGTTTACATTCTCTACCACCAGGGTCTATCACCACATGGGAGGATCTTGCTCAAAAGTTTCTCACTAAATTCTTCCCGATGGCAAAGACTGCTGCAATCAGGAATGCTCTTACTCAGTTTGCTCAGCAAACTGGAGAATCTCTGTGTGAGGCTTGTGATCGATATAAGGAGATGCTAAGTAAGTTCCCACACCATGGCATGCCTGATTGGATGATTATAAACTGTTTCTACAATGGTTTGGGTGCGCAGTCTAGACCTATGCTCGATGCAGCATCAGGAGGAGCCCTGTGGGCTAAAAGCTATAATAAAGCTTATGAATTGATCGAACTGATGGCTGCTAATGAATACCGGAATCCTTCTCAAAGGCTAACTCAAGGCAAGGTAGAAGGAATTCTAGAGTTGGATGTAACAACTGCTATAGCTGCCCAACTTAAGGCGTTGATAATGAAAGTGGACTCTTTGGAGAATTATGGAGTTAATCAAATCTCTAGTATTTGTGAGCTTTATGCGGGAGCGCATAAAATGGAGCAGTGTGCTATTTTTAGCAAATCAGCTCAATTTGTGAGCAACTTTCAGAGATCACAGTAACAAGCTCCAGCCACTTATCATCCAAATAACCGTAATCATCCTAACTTCAGCTGGAGTAATAATTAAAAATGTGGTACAACAATCTTATCAGCCATACACAGCAAAGCAGTATAACCATTCTGTTTTTCAGTAACCGCAATATGCCCCTAGACAACAACTTCAACTTCAACAGCTACCGCAAGCTAATGAAAAACCTGAATTGGAGGAGTTGAGGCTCATGTGCAAGAGCCAAGCTGTGTCTATCAAGACCTTGGAGAATCAGATTGGGCAAATTGCTAATGCATTACTGAATCGTCAACTTGGCATGCTCCCAAGCGATACTGAAGTGCCAGGTAAGAAGGAAGCTAAGGAGCATGTGAAGGCAATAACATTGAGGTCTGGTAAGGTTGCGAATCCTGAAAAAGCAAAGACTCCAGAATCTGAAGTTGTGGCGGAAGAAGAAGAAGTGCAGAAGGAAGCAGAAGTGGAACCAAGGAAGAATACTGTTGAGCACACTCCTCCTGAGGGTAATACAGGGGAGAAACAGATCTATCCTCCACCTCCTTTTCCTAAGAGGCTGCAGAAGAAAAAGCTGGATAAGCAGTTTCAGAAGTTTCTGGAGGTGTTCAAGAAACTTCACATTAACATATCTTTCGCTGAAACTCTTGAACAAATGCCTAGTTACGCGAAGTTCATGAAAGGTATTCTCTCTCGAAAGGTGAAGCTTGATGACTTAGAGACCATTGCTCTCACGGAGGAATGCAGTGCTGTGATGCAATAAAAGTTGCCTCCGAAGTTTAAAGATCCTGGAAGCTTCACTATTCCATGCACCATTGGAAAGGTGTCATTTAACAAATGTCTATGTTACTTGGGAGCTAGCATCAATCTAATGCCTTTGTCAATCTTCAAGAAGTTGAACTTGCCTGATCCAAATCCTACTTATATGACTTTACAGTTGGTCGACCATTCTATTACATATCCACAAGGTATTGTGGAGGATGTCTTGGTCAAGGTGGATAAACTCATCTTCCTTGCTGATTTCGTAATTCTTGATTTCGGGGAGGATAAGAAGATTCCCATAATCTTGGAAAGACCTTTATTGGCTACTGGTCGAACCATGATAGATGTGCAGAAGGGTGAGCTCACCATGCGACTGATGGATCAGGATGTAACTTTTATTTAGGATGTAACTCAAATCATCAAGAAGAAGAAAAGAATTCAGAATTTTATTCAGGAGGACGGTGCGCCCGCGCTGGTCCAGCGCGCGCCCGCGCCCAAAGAACAGAAGCTCAGCGCGCCCGCGCTGATCAAGCGTGCGCCCGCTTAAGGTCGGGGTAGCAGAATTCTGTTTCTATTAGGATTTTGAGAGTTTGAAGCCCTGGTCAATTCTACAGCATATATATATATAAAGAAAGACGTTTTGCATAAGGAGAGACAGATAAAAGCTAAGTAAAAGGAGTAAAGAAGACTAGAGAGCACAATTCAATCAAGGCGAAGAAGACCTACTTTATTCTTATTATTCTTTGTTTTAGTAGTAACGTTGTATGCTAGTTTTCTTATTCTTGAACCTTTAATTGTGTTTCGTACTTGGTTTTATTAAGTATAAAGACTACATTTATTATACCATGTTTTCATCGGAACCCACGTTGATGATGAGTCTGATTATGGGCTAATCGTTATCGTGGGGTTCTAGCGGATTTATTTATGGATTTCTTTAGTT
The DNA here is from genome assembly GCF_009905375.1 of Apium graveolens. Lineage (NCBI taxonomy): Eukaryota > Viridiplantae > Streptophyta > Magnoliopsida > Apiales > Apiaceae > Apium > Apium graveolens. The sequence goes on along the minus strand of NC_133648.1, from coordinate 146,464,857 downwards.
AATTTGTTTCGATGCCTTAGTGTGTGGTGATTGTATGATAACCTAGTAGTGGCTGCGCTTATTCATCTTATGAGCGTCACGAACTTATAAGATAATGTGTTAATTCTTAATGAAGCGAAAGTGAATTTAAGGATTTAGAACTTACAATGCTAGCATATGTTTATGTGTTATTGTTATGCATAATTCGTAGGTAATTTTAACCATCTTACTTCTCCTATGTAATCATGATAGATAACTTGTGCATTAAACCGTTATATTGTCAAATTCTATAGACATATAGGGTCTCAATATAATTGGTGTCTATTCAACTTCTATCTCTTTTGTGGATGTCTGGTAGTATGGTATTCGTACAACGAAAGTTGGCGTTTATCAGTTTCGTGTTATCTGATTAGAACGAAAAGGCTATTGAATAAAGTATTAAATGAAGTTAGAATCCCATGTTTTTGTTATATATTATTCACTGCTCTTTACTCTCTGAGTTAATGTTCTTTAGTATAACTCTCTTTAGTTAATCATAGTATAATCAAAACTCAATCTGTTATTCGTATTATCATTGAATAATAGCCATATCATTATTGCATAAGTGCATAAATCACAAATTTAATCTAAAACAGTCCCTGTGGGAATGAACTAGAATTAATTCTATATTACTTGCGAACGTATATACTTGCGTCAATTTTAGCGCGTGTTTAGCGACTAACATTTGTTGGTGAGACTGCGTAGCTGTATGAACAGTTACGTGATAACTCAATATGAGAACAATACTAGAATATGACATTTTAATAATATTACGTCTATATAAGAAATCAGAAGAAATAAAGACAAGGAAAATACAAAGAATCAGTAGATTGGAAGAAGGCTTGAAGTCTGTTTATAGGTCACAGAAAGAAGTTCATTAATATGATCATGCCTCATTGAAGAATAAAGATTAAAGACTTTCAGGGTTTCAGAAATGATGAAGATTCAGTTTATAAGTGCTACTAGAAGATTTCAGTGTATTAGCATTGATTGAAGATAGACAGCGTATAAAGCATAAGAATCTGAAGAATTGAGGACATGGTATAGACAAAGGTTAAAGAAGACAACTGCAATCTTGAAGTTATACTCACTGACATGAGTTCATTTATATGTTCAAGCGTCGGTGAAGAAGAGTGAATGAAGTATTCAATATTGTAGTAGCAATGAAGATGTTGTCTAAAGTATCAGAAAGGATTCCAGTGAAAGTACAGTTGTTTATTGACAGTCAGTGTCTGAAGCGATAAAGTTGTTGCAAGCTTAACAATGTAATCAAGGCTATAATACGAAGGCCTGAATCGGGGTTAGTCGTCTGTGAAACAGACCAGTTGCACTATGCGTCAACAGCCCGTGAAAGGAATCTGGGTATTAGAAGAATTGTAAAGTTGAGGAACGTACTTGGATTGAACGTTTATCTGTTAAAGTATGAGAAGAGGTGCGTGGGTTATACAACTAAACTGCTCGAGGGATTGTCGAAGCTCAAAGTTTTATTATTAAATAAAATAAATTTATTTAATGAACTTTAATATAATTTATTTAATAAACTTAAAATGATTTATTTTATAAACTTTAAATTAGGTTTATTTTATAAATCTAAATTAATTTATTTATGTAAGTTATATTTAAGTTTATTTTATAAATTTATTTAGTTACAATTTAAACTTAAATAAAATAAAAAGAAAAAAAAAAGAAAAGAGAAAAGAGAAAAGAGAAAAGAGAAAAAGAAAAGAAAAAAAAATAGAAAAAGAAAAAACAAAAAAAGGAAAAGAAAAACTAAATAACAAAACAAACCTGGCAACCATATAAGGTCGCAGGTTGTAAAACAAGTAAAACAAAATAAAGAATTTTGTTAGTCGCCCGTTACTTACATCTGTTGGTCGCCGGTTGTGGTGTTAATGAACTAAAAGAAACCGTGGTCGCAGGTTGGCTAATAGTAGTCGCAGGTTACAAAAGAATATTCTCGGTCAGTACACTCTCCTCATCCACACATTATTGATATAAAGTCTACACAGAAAAGCAGAATCATTCAGCAATTGAATTAGTTATGTTCATCTTCTCTTCCAAAAGAGGTGAAGAACTAAAGCAAAGAGATACAGAGGAAATATACACACAAATCTATATTAGTTATTCTTCTCACCGGAGTAACGTTATAATGCCCGATTTAACTCTTATATATTCATAGGGGCATTATAAACGTTACCCGGTAATTAAGTCCTTAGACAAATAAAAGTTAGAACATTGTATATGATTTAATTTGTTGTCTTTACAGAACCTAGGAACTTTGTTGTTCTTAGATTGTAACCGGTTAATTTATTTACCGAATTGCAGCAACACCCCTCGCAGATTTATATACGAATATATATTTTCCCGAATATCTTGTGTTCCTCATTTACTGTTCCAAACACTATTCACCTCAAGAACACGAAACCACTAACCGAACACTAAATTTTATATCCGCAAAAGATTCAAAAGAATTTTTTTATTTAGTGATTATCGTATTCAACCCCCTTCTACGATAATTCGGGACCTAACAATTGGTATCAGAGCTGACTGATTGATACACAAATCAGGATCCTTAAATAAATTTATTTTATTAATTTTTCAATTACATAAATGTATTTTATAAATTTGATTTAGAAAATTTATTTTATAAATTTAATTTAAATGAGTTTATTTTATGAACTTAATTTAAATAAATTTATTTTTATAAATTTAACTAAATTAATTTATTACTTAAATTTTAGTAAATAAGAATTTTTAATTTAATTTTGTTTCCCTTCAATTTCTTATTTTTTTTGCTGCCATTTTCTTATAATTGTTGGCTGCCAGAATTAGCGTACATGTTGCAGAACCAAGTGGTTTGTAAAAGTGGCAGCCCTGTGTTTGTCATTTAAGATTTTAAGTAATGAACAAAGCAGGGGGTTGACAGAACGCACGGAAAAAACAAGGCAGCAATCTTATCGTCCTTTAATACACGCGCTACAAACTTAAAGAAAAACAGAAAAAGCAGTATGTTGAAATTTCTTGCCATTCTATCAGAACACAGCTTAGATTTAAAAGGCATCCAGGCGGAATTACGAATGCGTGGATTAAAACAAGTACTCCCTCCGTCCCTCCCTCCCAAATGTTTACATTTGGGTGGGGCGCGGAGTTTAAGAAAAATGATAAAGTAGTAGAGAAAAGTTGAAAAAGTGAGTAAAGTAGTGAGATCGATTAATATTATATGTATAAAGTGGGTATAGTGGAGAAAAGTAGTCGATGTAGTTAATTTAAAAATTATAAAAACTTTACTATTTTTGGAAAATTTTGAAATATAAACAATTGGAAGGGAAATCCCAAAAAGAAAAGTATAAACAAATAGGAGGGACAGAGGGAGTATCAACCTGCGTCATATAAAGAAACTAAGTCGCAAGTTAGGAGTTCAAAATTTCTGCTAGGTCGTCGGTTAGAAGACATGCAAAAATAAAAGACCGACTGTTAGTGTACAGGGCAGCGGTCGCAGGTAATTGTTACGCCGGTTACTACTTAAATTATTCCGTAGCCTCCAATTTTTTATTTTCTGAATAATTTATTTTTTCAGAAACTTTAAAATTCTTATATTTAAATTTTTCTTAAATACTAATTTACGTTTTATTTAACTTTTAAGAAAATTCGAAATTCTTGAAAATTAATTTTTTCGTAAATATTTATTTTTAATTAATTTATTTTCTAAGAAAATTAAAAATTTTGGAAATTTAAATTTTTATTAAATATTAAATTAAGGGTTCACAAGGTATTGGTAGACCCGAGATTCCTCCGGGCTTTTAAAGACAATTTTAATCTTTCGAAGAAAACGAAGATCATGTGCTATTCATATGAAAAAAACCCGAACACAGATTTTGAAGGTAATGGTTTTCTTATTCCAATGAAGCTGATTTCAAGACCTACAGAAGAAAATTGTGGAACTTCCTCAAGGGCTTACTCCATAGGATACCACTGGGTTTTCAGATGCAGGAAAGGAATGAAATTTCTACTGGTACAATTTTCTCGAAGATTTTAAAACAACTTTATGATTCCAGATTATACAATCACACGGTGGTTTGTACCAATGCTACATTTATCCGGGAATCAATAAGATCATATAGGCAGGAATTGAAGAGGTCAGAGAGAATAATGGGGACAAACAAACATCTCAGTTACAAGCATTTAAGCTATAACCTCAGGACAAAATGTAAGAGTTACTGATAGCTGAATGAGAGGAAGCTCATGCAGAAGTACTTGAGGGACTGGACGTCAGGGCAGTGTTTCACTTGTCAGAGAAGTTAAGTTGCATCATATGCACAAGGAGTACATAAGCTATATCCGAGGATCAAGCCTATCTATTCTGAAGCAGAGATTCTTACAGATTCAGTTCAAGGGGTGATTACAAGACTAAGATTGGGACATAAACAAGATTTGATAGCTACAATTATGACAAGATATATGTGTCAAGTAACTATCAGGGGTTGTGCTACAACAGAACAAGAAGCTTGAAAAACAAATATGAGTAGGGACTCAGTTGAAGAGTTGTTACAAAGGTGGAATGTTTTCTTAGGGAAGCAGCCAGCCAAAACTTATAGTGCATCGGGAAAGAGTTGGGATGGATCAGATGACGAGAAGGAAGATTATGAATACCTTGCTTTCACAGCAATCTCTGAAGATGGTCCAACTCACTTATCTTAGGTTTCAATTTCTTGAACCACTGCAATATTTTGTTTTCAATATTCAATGCACGATAAGCTCTTGGTGTTTAAATGTTTAACACTCGCACAAGCATAATAGCATTACACATAGATAATGTTGAACTAGTTCACTAGAATATATTTCTGGTAACTAGGATTGATGTTTAGCTTGTGCATGTTACTTTAGATGATCTTAAATATGTGTTTGAATATTTGTTACATGATTAATTGCTTTAGTGAGATATTTGTTTTCCAGCACTTAAGACCTTTGTTTATGCTTACTCCCTATATCCTATTATAATGTGATTTATTCTTTTAATCTGAATTATTTGTTAAGATGTATTAACTTACAATTGGATTAAGATAGCTAGATGAGATTTATCAATATGATTGGACTAGATAGAATTAATGATTTATTTGTTAATTCTGTTTGTTCCATATCATGCCTATATTGCTTAATTCTTATGCGTAATGTTTCTGAATGAATGCCATGTATTCTAAATACAATGCTTGCTTATTTTTATGCCATAAATGCATCTCTTAGTACTTGCATTAATTGTAGAAAAAGCATGTTTAGAATTACAATAGGGCAAAGACGGCTAGTCCTCGTTATGTAAGGTTGGAATCATTTTTCTCCTAGCCTAGAGACAATTTTGTCATGGGTATCAAAATGGAGAAAATGATCAGTCAAAGATAAGAATTAGCATGATAAGGTTTCAACTGTTATTATCTCTGTTTATAGTAAAATCTCTAATCCATTTAGACACAAACTGATAAGTTGGGTGCCAAGATCTGTTAATCCATTTTTGAGTGCAGGACATAACAGGTTAATTGATTTATATGTATTCTTGGTAATTGATACTTAAGGCATATGATCAAAGAAAGAGCCTCACAATCAAATGTAATTGACAAAAGCTATTCCGTCAATAATCTTTGGAGATGACAGTAAAGGTTTTCATTACGGGACAAAGTTATGAAGAAAAAGGGATGTCATCATGGATTCAACAATTGCTATCACTGATAACAACTAATCATTGGAGTCATTGATGATAGTTTAAGCATCTTTCTTGCTGGAGAATCAAGGCACAAATCCTCTTATCAGACTATTCTGCATCAAAGGACAAAATGTCAATTTAAAGAAGGATTGGTGTCTCATCTGAAGTAGGAAGGTTGAGAATCTTTCTCTTGTTAAGAGTAAGGAAAGGATATGCTCGTGGTTAGACTGGAATCTCAGGAAAAGGTTATTACATATTTAATTCTCAACGATCAGAAGAAGCTCAGGATCTGGTTGTTCGGATGTCATCAGGATCTAATGTACTGTCAGGATTTGGTATGTAACACCCCCAAATCCGGGGTCGGGGATCCGGGTTATCACGAGTTCCATTTCCCTTAATAACACCCAATCTTAATACACAATCAACTACTCTGTACTGTGACCCCACAATAAACACACACACCAAAAGTTATAGTCTCAGAGATGAATATCCAAAAATAATCACAAGTCATTTTATTCCACAATTATATGACAATACACCTTAAAAAGTTTTCTGAATAAATTTACATTTCTTTGCCATTATTCCAATTCATAATTATACATAAGTCTGGTACATCATAAGTTGAAAGCCTAGCCTATTGGTAGTTCCTACCTCAGCTACAGCGACATCAACGCCTATAGGAAACTGCGGAACGTTTCCTAATCGCTTGCGAATCGGGAGCTTGGTCCTGTTCATCTTTTCTGTCTATTGTTGTGTGATGAAAGAAGAAAGCAAGGGTGAGCAGCAAGCCCACCAAAGTAATATGTATAATGATTAACAATATATGAGCCTTCTCATAGTACTCATGAAAGTCTTGGTCAAAAGAAATGAACCAAGTTTGATATCTTAATGCGATGAAGTCGCAAAATATTCAGTATATATACATATATACTTTTCAAAATCTTGGAAGTCCTCTTCCATGAATAATATACACAAGGTTCCAGTTTATAACTGTATAAAAATATCGTTGCAAGGTGATCTCATATATCTAACCTTGTCTCAACGTTTTTCTGAAAGTCTTTGATATGCATAAGATAATCATTTACTAGATATAAGTTTAAAAGATGAAGTTACAAGATACTCCAATATACTTATATCTTTTCCGAATACTACTTGAACTACCACCGTTCAAGTTATAATTAGTTTCAAAAGTTCATCACACTGATGAGACTACAAGATAAGACTTGAATAGATTCAATCTTTGAAATATTTTGAAGGAAATGAAGTTATGATATACTTCATTAAGTCCCGATATATATATACACCTATATATATACATACGTTTCCTGAAAACCTCTGTCATGTAAAGTATGAACAGAATTGCAATATCCAATAAATTTGGAAAGGAAAGAATTTTGGCATAAACCTGATATCTTGCTGATCAGGCAAAGATACCAATAAGTAACCTTTTCTACTAGTAGATGGACGAATTCCCCACTGGTCATCACCCTGGTCGCAATAGGACCTTATGCTGGACTGCCACTCAGCCACTTATGCATTTGATGGACTCCCACTGAGCCACTTACACTATCATGGACGCCCACTGAGCCCATGTTGCTTATGCCGACTCGATAGATGGACTTACTTCCCGAACGTTGGGTAAGTAATCAATTCATTTACCAAAACTGCAACCTTGTTGCGAATATAAAATACACCATAGAGCCGGATCCCTCAGGTTTTGAGCGAGTATTTAAATCCCCTTTTAAAGGGAAGATCTTAAATATAAAAATGAGTTTTGGGATCCGCTCTAACTTTTAAAAATCATTTTGAAGACTCGAAAACACTTTAAAGAGTGTTTGGAGTAATGCTGATTTAATGAAGTAAATCAGTCCCAATATATTTAGAAAATGTCTGAATATTATTATTTAAATAATATTCCCATAAAGAATAATCTTTATACAAATAATTGAAGTAGAAGTTGTAAGACTTATACTTGAAATGAGTATTAAATAACCAAAGCTATACTTATACGAAAGTACTATCTTTATTTGAATAATCGAAAATAAGTTTGATTATCGAAACATTATTCTTTAATAAAATAAAGAATATTATTAAATAATAAGCGAAGTCATGATACCTCGAATGAATATTATAAATAATATTCATTAAATAAAATAACGGAGTCATACATCCTCAAATGAATATTCAATTAATAATCATTAATAATATAACTGAGTCATAAGCCCTCGAATGAATGTTCGAAATAATATTCAATAATAAAATAAAGGAGTCATAAGTCCTCGGATGAATATTCGAAATAATATTCAATAATAAAATAAAGGAGTCACAAGTCCTCGGATGAATATTAGAAATAATATTCAATAATAAAATAAAGTTAAAGTTATCGAATAAACCTTATTCGATTAATAGTTTTGAAAACTATAACCATATATATATAAAAATATATATATATATATATTATACTCGGGAACATCGACTCCCGGTTTAGAGATATGTTCACCTTTTGATCCCCTATACTAAGGGTAAACTCAATACCGCTTATCTCTAGCATAGGTATTATGCAACTGTAAGCATTTTAACCAACAGATATATAATCCAAGAATATGAAATAGGCATGCATATATATACCATATCACATGCTACAATATATCGCAAGATCATGCATATACACATATACATCACAACAACAGTATAACGGGTAGAAAACTTGCCTGAGCGACTGGGGGTTACGAATGGCTCGGGATGAGTCTGGTAACCTATAAGCAACAAGTAAGTTGGAATTAAACCAAAGTCACTTGTAAATCTATACTCTAACCAACTCAGACTCTAACGCTCGTTTTGCGCTTACTGATTCTCTTAAGTCACTCGAGTACCCTCGGCTCCACCATTTTTAATAATTTAACCATTACGAGTTTTAAGGCGATTCCTTCGCGAGTGTCTAACCAACTGCCTATTACACCTTACATAAATGTTTCATACTTCAATTAGTCCTTTAAGGTCTTTAACCTATGTTTCAAAGTAAGGCGAGGGGTAAGGGTTCGTTCGCGAAATGTCGTTACTTAAAACGGCCGTTTCTCCTAAACCGTTCATCGGAATCAAACAAACCACATATCAAAACGAAGCTCGTAACATGAACTATCTAAACATGGCAATGGTCAAAACCTAGCAGGGGGTTCTCGGGTCCTAATTTTATGAACAAAAGCAGTCTAAAGTAAATCGGACATTACGACGGCTATGTTTACGCGATTTTCCAAATTTAAACCATTCCAAAACCATCACAATTCAACCCCAATCCATTCATACAACCAAAGTCCATCCTTATCACATCATAACATCCCCAATAAATCCAATATTAACATTTATACTTATGCTTAAGCTTGAATTTAACTATACTTAAGTTCTTTTAACCAAAACAATAAGATTCACCATTCCATTTCACTACCACTCCAACCCAAACTCTAAACTACAAGCATTAAGGTACTATATCACCATAACAATCAAAATCATCTTATTATACAAAGGAATCTAGGGTTTGGAGATGATATACCTTCCTTGAAGTGGTGGGAGTAGCTAGGAAGCCTTAAGAAGCCTTGAGAAGTCTTAGGGATGCTTGGATCTTAAAGGAAAACAAGAAAAAAACAAGTTAAAAACTTTGAAATCACTATTCATTGTCTTCTTCATTGATTTCTTGAAGAAGATTGAGAAAGAATTGAAGGCTTAAACTCATAATATAGCCATATCTATGCATAAGGAACACTAGGGAATTATCTTACCAATTTAGGAGGCTTGGATCTTGGATTTTGAAAATTCTCCCTTTGAAATTGAAAAAAAGCCGAGAGCAACCTTGGTGAAGAGAAATATTTTGTGTTTTGTTTGATGAAAATGAAATGATTGGCTTGGTGGATGAAATTTTGTTTTTGTTTTGGTTAATTACCTTTTTAGCCTTAACTTTGTGTGGTTCTACTTCAACCACATCTCCTTCCTTCCCATGTCATGCTTATGTCATGCTATGATGTCATCTTCCCCTCCTTGTCCTCTTCTCATTGGTTGGGTGACATCATCCTCTCTAATCCCTTTGATTAACTTCCTAATTGTTTGCCTAATGACCGCTGATCTGTTATACGGTTCGCTTAACTTTTGTTTTCGTTTATCATTTGAGGGATCATACCCGGGATCTTATTACTTAGGTTCCTTTAACCTTTCTTAATATATTATATTTCTTTTATGATCCTCTCTTATAATCCTTTAATTTAAATCCTTTTTATTCTGTTACCTTATACTCAATTCTTTCCGTATCTAGTGGATTTCCGGAAAAATCAAAGTGTTCGGAATTGGATTCTGACGATCTTTACATACACTTATATACCATATAGAGTACTAATAAAATCTCAGAATATCTATAACAGAACCCCTATATAGTGTGGCATGAAAAGTTTTCTCATTCAGCTAAAACACTATTCATAAGGGTTACAAAAAGTTCAAAATTTTGGGGTTATTACAGTCTCCCCTCCTTAAAAGGATTCCGTCCCGGAATCAGATAGAAAATTAATAGGGATACTCTCTTAGCATTGCACTTTCTAACTCTCGAGTAAATTTTTCCCACATTGTGGTCCTACCACCAAACTCTGCCTAGTTTAATAACCCTTCTCCTAAGCACTTGTTCCTTTTCACTCTATAACCCTTCCTGGTTGCTCCATATAGGTTACGTCGGGTTGCATGTCTATGCGCTCATATGCCCCTATTTATCTGGCATCCGAATTACACTTTCTTAACATTGATACGTGAAACACGTTATGAACTTGCTACAGGTTCGAGGGTAGGGCTAGCTCGTATGCTATCTTCCCAATATGTTTTAGTATATCCAAGGGTCCGACACATTGTGGACTTAGCTTTCCTTTCTTTCCGAATCTCATCAATCCTTTCCGAGGGAATACCTATAACAACACTAGGTCCCCTACTTCCTATTCCTTGTCCTTTCGTGTCAAATCAACATATGTATCATGTCCATCTTGGGCTACTACCAGCCGTCCTCTGATTAGATCTATCATATCCTTGGTCCTTTGGACCACTGCTGGTCCGAGCATTTTGCGCTCTACAACTTCATCCTAACATAAGGGAGATCGACATTGTCTTCCCTCAAGGATCCCATAAGGCGATATCTCAATACTGACATATGATCTATCGTCATAAGAAAACTCAATCTGTGATAACTGATCATTCCAAATTATTTCAAGTCTATTGTACAGACTCTCATTATAGCGTTTAGCATTAGAGCTTTTGCTTCTCAATACCCATTCTTTTCCAGTTCGTAATCGCTACAACCTTCCGTTCCTAATATTATACTAGTTATACTTTTACTCGTTAGCGTTCTATAACCTTTTAATAACCACGTCAACCTTAGTATCACGAATGTGTTTCCATTCCGAATACTACCACAACTTTATTACTCCTTTTTCAGCTGTTTCTATTTCCCAAAGTTTGATCAATCATATAGAAGTAAAGGAATTTGTTGAGAGATCACTATGATCATGAACACTTGTTATATCGCATAGTTAGTACAGAAGGTGGCCAGCCTTTAGTACTTGACAAGCAATTAAACAATAGATGGTATCCTACTAGTCTTCTATCACACTGATAGATAGTCATTCGGCAATACCTCCCCTTCTGGAAGGGTTGTTCTTCTCAGTTTACATGAAATGAAAAGAAGAGAAAAGAATGAACTGAAGAGAATTGTATATTCGTAAAAAAAATTTTATTGCCATAAAATATCTGGCTTGGAATCTACCTCTGAACTATAGAGGTTTGTCATAGGAGAACAAAACATATATGTATTTATACCAACATCAAGTATTATAGCATCGTATTTCACATGCCTAAATATTTTTGCTATTCCGTCCATCATTCTATGGACCCATGCTCTTCCTCGAGCTTATACACAATCACCTTTGAAACTCCCTCGATATCGAAAACCGAATCTGGGATCTTATTCTAGACATCATTGTTACTAGAATTCTATGCTTGCATCGCAACCTTCCTCGTATAGTCATACGACCCTTTAATAATAAGGAGGAATAAATATTCAATAGGTAAATAATCTACTTAATTAGTCTATCAATGATAACTTATACACTACCACGACCCGATTAGTGGTACTCAATCTCAACATCCATTCCAATACAACTCTCACGGTTGTAATCAGCTCATTACTCGCAGAATCATTGCTGCATTACTATGGTCCACTACTGACCTACTGTCGTCATTCACGTTCCATGAAATCTTAATATCTAACCATACGGAGTCCATACATGTCGTATCAAATCCTTCTAAGGAGGTAACATAATCACCATTCCTGATTCATGAAGAACACTCCTGATCCTGACATACATACATGACATGAAGCAGATAAAATTGCAGAAGAGTTTCAATCAAAGCAATGATAGCAGGTTAATACCATTCTTAATCATAAGCTTTAATTAGAAGACTTAACTCGAAGGTTCGTTTAGTCCTTTTTGAAACATGGTCCTGGGTTATCCTCAGGATAGGACCTTCTAAGATAGATAGCCCGCTCATGGCGATTACACGAATTAAACCTTTACCAACTATTATTACGGTTGGGTATTGCACAGTCATCAGAAGGAATGTCAATCTTTCAAACCATAATACAACCTTTACGGCTTCAACCATTATCACTGTATTCCTCTGGCATGAGCGCCTGTAATTGTCCTCTTACACTTAAAGTGTCAGCCACCTCTTTGGCCTTTCCTGATAGTAAAATTTCCTTACAGTCAATGTTATTTTAACCACCTCCAAATAAATTTTCTACCTTATTTCAATCACAGCTTATGTGAAGATGTTTTCCTTAAAATCTGATGAGTAAAAAAAAATATTACCATTTTTCCATAAGTTATTGCCTCAGTCTTTAGAGGTTAATCACTGTCATGACTGACTCTCAATTTTCAATTAGAACATCTTTTTATCTTAAGTCCTAATTGCCCTGAACAACTTCGACCATTACTGGTTCGATCCATACCTTCTCGTGGTTTAACATGTGCCCCACTTGGCATCATTATAATTACGTCATATTTCCTTTATCAACATTTCTATTTTTTGAGAATTTTGAATATTACCTTTCTTCTTGTAAAACCTCTAAGGTTATCCTTGAATCGTTCCTCCTGTATTCCCTAGATACAGGGCATATCAAGATACCATTTATTAATACCAGAATCATTGTCTATGTATTTCTAAAAAATTTCTTTACTGATCTTTAAAGGTTGTTGTTACCTTGATCCTTCCCAATTCATAGTGTCAAAACTCATGCTGTCCCTATTAAGGGTGGAATGCCAACCTTTATACATTCCCCTAGGATTCATCTCAAGTTATCGAAGTCATATCCTTAATTCCTCCTTTAAAAAGGTACTTGCATCCTTCCATGGATAAATCAAGTCATATATCCTTGATAGATTATCTTATTCATCATTCCCACCTCGATAGTCTATACCTAATTTCATAATAGCATCCTTATTCAAAGTGAGGTCAATCCATATGGCCTCCAAAAGATAGCAACGGTTATCCGCTTGTCTTGCCTAATTTGGTAACGATAACAAGGATGTTCTGGAAGATATTGGTCATGTTCAACGTGAACCTCTTCTTAATAATTCCTTATTTACTTTTGTTGTTTATCTCAACAGTCACCTCAATACTGGGATACTTTTCATACCTGGCGTCTCCCTTTCTGGGTATCAAGCCACCGGTCTTACACTTCACATTCTTGAAGGTCATTTCCTTCATCCAATTTTCTTAATTTCCTACTTCCTTTTCTCCTCAGTCTATCCGCATCTCATTATTTATCCTTCGAACTATCTCAAGGTTTCCTCGAATCCTCCCAACTTACAGGGGATAAAATATATGTATCTCTTATGCCTTCAACCATCAATTTTAACTCATGGTGAATCACCCTCATCCTGACGATTACATACTTTTCTATTGCTACGAGTCTTTAGGGTTTCCTTATACCCAACTCCCTTATCATTCCTCAAACTCTATTGCCTTTATATTCCTTTCCACTTCAATTTCTTTTTATTTTCCTTTCTCTTATCATTATTTCATGAACCAACACAACATAAGCATTGATTTGAAACATCCCGTCATTCTGGATTCGTGTCCTCAGAACGAATCTTGACAACTTTTACAACTTAGATTCATAATTTATCATACTTATCCGCTTTTGTTCTAGCTCCAAAGCTTTTACATTATCTCCATAACCTTGGGAAGTACTTTCCTGAAAACAATTGACTGAACTTAAATCAGTTTATTATAATCTCTTGCTCCGTGCCTTCCTTGGCCTTTCACCAGCGGGTGATCTCTCTCTTAGGAGGGTAAGTGACAAAAATAGTCTTTTTGGATTCGTCAATCATTCAGAATCTCAAATGATTCCTCTATTTCCTTTATCCAGGCTCTTGCCTCGCCTGGGTCAGCTCGTCCCTTGGAACTCTGAGAGTTTAACTACTTAAAGGTCCTGAAAGAATTTCCCACTACATTATTTCTCTCAAGGTGGTGGTTGGGAATAAAGTATATGTTCTGTTTAGACAGGTCCATGAATTTCCGTATAGGAGTACCGTCTCGGGTCTCCTTATCTCGCTCGACTTTTGTTTTCTTAGTCTAAATATTTCTTCCTACTCCCCATAATTGGGGTCATCTTTTAATTTAAAATCCTCATTTTCCACTTTATTATATTCTGGGTTCCTTATATCTTAATTGCGACCTCCCCGATTATCACATTCAAGGTTTGCCCCTAATCTTATTCCTTGAGGGGGCATATTACTTGGAAAATTTTTGAGAATCTCTGGATATTCGTCTTACTTACTTTGCTTAAGTCTTTCCCTCGTTCTGTCCTTGCACGATTGCAAATTATGAATTCTCAAGTTCGATAAACTTCATGACACTCTCTTAAGTGTTACTAGAGCAATTAACAATGTGATCTTATCACAAACAACTGATCTGAACTGAAATTAACGAATATATACATAACCATTTTTTTTTCGAGGGTACAACAACTGAACACATTAAAGAGAATTACATCATTTGATCTTATCGCTCCTATCCCAAAAGTACTACCATAGATAATCATCTCGTCATTAAAGCTAATCACTCATAACTTAGGCTAATCCTCCAAAAGCGGTGCTACATGAAATTCTTGTCTGATTGCTCTGCCTCTGCACACTACCATGGATCAAGAAATGCGGGCACGCACGACATCCCTAACCTGCTCCATTAAAGCGGTGATGAGGTCTAGGATAGTTGCAAGTAGAGCTGGATCAATCTGACCCTCAAGATGGCCTCTAGCTATAACACGGGTGGTAGCCTCAATCCTTTCCATGCTATGAGCTAATCCTGCCGGAAGTACCCCACCCTCAATCCTCGGTGCAGTAAGTCAATCCAACAGATCACTCCTAACATTACGGGCCTCAGACAGGCCACCCAAAGTCATATGATAATTGGCTATAAGAGAAGCCTGAGTGGTAGCATCTAGCAGTCCATGGGGTGCAGGTGGTGCAGACCCAGGAGATCCAAATGGATAACCAAGCACGGTATCAGGTGACAATGGTGCAGGAGATAAAGGTGGCATTTCCTCAGTAGGTGCTGGGCTCTGTACCGGGGATGGAACAGGAATTGGTGGAACCTCATGGATGTCTACAGGAACCTCTGGAAGAGGGTCTGATACTGGTATAATTGGTGTCGTGGAAGGCCCCACTCCTTCTGCCCTCATTAACCTTTGTGCCCTTGGTAACTCTTCATCCTCTAGTGCCACCCTCGCGGCCATTCTTGCTCTGGTAGTCGCCCTGACTACGGTCATCAATTCCTCAACGGTCCTCTCTTCATTCTCATCAGGATCCTCCATGAGATCCTCCTCAGCCACAATCCTTTCCGGAATAACATCCTCAACCGCAACATTCTCAATATGAATCTCATCCGGTCCCTCATTAGGGTACTCCATCGGATTCACAATTTGATCTCCAACTTGTAATAAAACATCCTCATGCTGATGCTCCTGAACCTCAGGGTTCGGTGCCCTGCTGCCCTATACAAGAACGAACTATGTTACTATCACGATATTTATAAGGGTTCCCGTAAGGGTTTTAACTGTCAGTACTACGTTAGGTAGCCCGACTATGAACTTGGCAAGAGTTCTTATTATATTAGTGAACTTATTATCTTTACGTCACATCATCTCTGAGGTTTATAACGCTTAGCTCTGATACCACTTCTGTAACACCCCCAAATCCGGGGTCGGGGATCCGGGTTGTCACGAGTTCCATTTCCCTTAATAACACCCAATCTTAATACACAATCAACTACTCTGTACTGTGACCCCACAATAAACACACACACCACAAGTTATAGTCTCAGAGATGAATATCCAAAAATAATCACAAGTCATTTTATTCCACAATTATATGACAATACACCTTAAAAAGTTTTCTGAATAAATTTACATTTCTTTGCCATTATTATAATTCATAATTATACATAAGTCTGGTACATCATAAGTTGAAAGCCTAGCCTATTGGTAGTTCCTACCTCAGCTACAGCGACATCAACGCCTATAGGAAACTGCGGAACGTTTCCTAATCGCTTGCGAATCGGGAGCTTGGTCCTGCTCATCTTTTCTATCTGTTGTTGTGTGATGAAAGAAGAAAGCAAGGGTGAGCAGCAAGCCCACCAAAATAATATGTATAATGATTAACAATATATGAGCCTTCTCATAGTACTCATGAAAGTCTTGGTCAAAAGAAATGAACCAAGTTTGATATCTTAATGCGATGAAGTCGCAAAATATTCAGTATATATACATATATACTTTTCAAAATCTTGGAAGTCCTCTTCCATGAATAATATACACAAGGTTCCAGTTTATAACTGTATAAAAATATCGTTGCAAGGTGATCTCATATATCTAACCTTGTCTCAACGTTTTTCTGAAAGTCTTTGATATGCATAAGATAATCATTTACTACATATAAGTTTAAAAGATGAAGTTACAAGATACTCCAATATACTTATATCTTTTCCGAATACTACTTGAACTACCACCGGTCAAGTTATAATTAGTTTCAAAAGTTCATCACACTGATGAGACTACAAGATAAGACTTGAATATATTCAATCTTTGAAATATTTTGAAGGAAATGAAGTTATGATATACTTCATTAAGTCCCGATATATATATACACCTATATATATACATACGTTTCCTGAAAACCTCTGTCATGTAAAGTATGAACAGAATTGCAATATCCAATAAATTTGGAAAGGAAAGAATTTTGGCATAAACCTGATATCTTGCTGATCAGGCAAAGATACCAATAAGTAACCTTTTCTACTAGTAGATGGACGAATTCCCCACTGGTCATCACCCTGGTCGCAATAGGACCTTATGCTGGACTGCCACTCAGCCACTTATGCATTTGATGGACTCCCACTGAGCCACTTACACTATCCTGGACGCCCACTGAGCCCATGTTGCTTATGCCGACTCGATAGATGGACTTACTTCCCGAACGTTGGGTAAGTAATCAATTCATTTACCAAAACTGCAACCTTGTTGCGAATATAAAATACACCATAGAGCCGGATCCCTCAGGTTTTGAGCGAGTATTTAAATCCCCTTTTAAAGGGAAGATCTTAAATATAAAAATGAGTTTTGGGATCCGCTCTAACTTTTAAAAATCATTTTGAAGACTCGAAAACACTTTAAAGAGTGTTTGGAGTAATGCTGATTTAATGAAGTAAATCAGTCCCAATATATTTAGAAAATGTCTGAATATTATTATTTAAATAATATTCCCATAAAGAATAATCTTTATACAAATAATTGAAGTAGAAGTTGTAAGACTTATACTTGAAATGAGTATTAAATAACCAAAGCTATACTTATACGAAAGTACTATCTTTATTTGAATAATCGAAAATAAGTTTGATTATCGAAACATTATTCTTTAATAAAATAAAGAATATTATTAAATAATAAGCGAAGTCATGATACCTCGAATGAATATTATAAATAATATTCATTAAATAAAATAACGGAGTCATACATCCTCAAATGAATATTCAATTAATAATCATTAATAATATAACTGAGTCATAAGCCCTCGAATGAATGTTCGAAATAATATTCAATAATAAAATAAAGGAGTCATAAGTCCTCGGATGAATATTCGAAATAATATTCAATAATAAAATAAAGGAGTCACAAGTCCTCGGATGAATATTAGAAATAATATTCAATAATAAAATAAAGTTAAAGTTATGGAATAAACCTTATTTGATTAATAGTTTTGAAAACCATAACCATATATATATAAAAATATATATATTATACTCGGGAACATCGACTCCCGGTTTAGAGATATGTTCACCTTTTGATCCCCTATACTAAGGGTAAACTCAATACCGCTTATCTCTAGCATAGGTATTATGCAACTGTAAGCATTTTAACCAACAGATATATAATCCAAGAATATGAAACAGGCATGCATATATACCATATCACATGCTACAATATATCGCAAGATCATGCATATACACATATACATCACAACAACAGTATAACAGGTAGAAAATTTGCCTGAGCGATTGGGGGTTACGAATGGCTCGGGACGAGTCTGATAACCTATAAGCAACAAGTAAGTTGGAATTAAACCAAAGTCACTTGTAAATCTATATTCTAACCAACTCAGACTCTAACGCTCGTTTTGCGCTTACTGATTCTCTTAAGTCACTCGAGTACCCTCGGCTCCACTATTTTTAATAATTTAACCATTACGAGTTTTAAGGCGATTCCTTCGCGATTGTCTTACCAACTGCCTATTACACCTTACATAAATGTTTCATACTTCAATTAGTCCTTTAAGGTCTTTAACCTATGTTTCAAAGTAAGGCGAGGGGTAAGGGTTCGTTCGCGAAATGTCGTTACTTAAAACGGCCGTTTCTCCTAAACCGTTCATCGGAATCAAACGAACCACATATCAAAACGAAGCTCGTAACATGAACTATCTAAACATGGAAATGGTCAAAACCTAGCAGGGGGTTCTCGGGTCCTAATGTTATGAACAAAAGCAGTCTAAAGTAAATCGGACATTACGATGGCTATGTTTACGCGATTTCCCAAATTTAAACCATTCCAAAACCATCACAATTCAACCCCAATCCATTCATACAACCAAAGTCCATCCTTATCACATCATAACATCCCCAATAAATCCAATATTAACATTTATACTTATGCTTAAGCTTGAATTTAACTATACTTAAGTTCTTTTAACCAAAACAATAAGATTCACCATTCCATTTCACTACCACTCCAACCCAAACTCTAAACCACAAGCATTAAGCTACTATATCACCATAACAATCAAAATCATCTTATTATACAAAGGAATCTAGGGTTTGGAGATGATATACCTTCCTCGAAGTGGTGGGAGTAGCTAGGAAGCCTTAAGAAGCCTTAAGAAGTCTTAGGGATGCTTGGATCTTAAAGGAAAACAAGAAAAAAACAAGTTAAAAACTTTGAAATCACTATTAATTATCTTCTTCATTGATTTCTTGAAGAAGATTGAGAAAGAATTGAAGGCTTAAACTCATAATATAGCCATATCTATGCATAAGGAACACTAGGGAATTATCTTACCAATTTAGGAGGCTTGGATCTTGGATTTTGAAAATTCTCCCTTTGAAATTGAAAAAAAGCCGAGAGCAACCTTGGTGAAGAGAAATATTTTGTGTTTTGTTTGATGAAAATGAAATGATTGGCTTGGTGGATGAAATTTTGTTTTTGTTTTGGTTAATTACCTTTTTAGCCTTAACTTTGTGTGGTTCTACTTCAACCACATCTCCTTCCTTCCTATGTCATGCTTATGTCATGCTATGATGTCATCTTCCCCTCCTTGTCCTCTTCTCATTGGTTGGGTGACATCATCCTCTCTAATCCATTTGATTAACTTCCTAATTGTTTGCCTAATGACCGCTGATCTGTTATACGGTTCGCTTCACTTTCGTTTTCATTTATCGTTTGAGGGATCATACCCGGGATCTTATTACTTAGGTTCCTTTAACCTTTCTCAATATATTATATTTATTTTATGATCCTCTCTTATAATCCTTTAATTTAAATCCTTTTTATCCTGTTACCTTATACTCAATTTTTTCCGTATCTAGTGGATTTCCGGAAAAATCAAAGTGTTCGGAATTGGATTCTGACGATCTTTACATACACTTATATACCATATAGGGTACTAATAAAATCTCAGAATATCCATAACAGAACCCCTACATAGTGTGGCATGAAAAGTTTTCTCATTTAGCTAAAACACTATTCATAAGGGTTACAAAAAGTTCAAAATTTTGGGGTTATTACATGGTATGTCATCAGGATTTGTATGACATCAGTATTTAAAGATAGACAACATTAGAGGATTTGTTCTGTTCCTTATAATGTGGAGCAAATATCTGTTACATCTGAGAGATAGGACTTTATCTATTTAGTTTAAGATATGTATCAGTTTCAGTTAATTTTTGTTAATGCATATCTTAGATTAATATGTTGTAGCTGTGTAGTATATAAACACAGTTTAGGTCATCACTTAGTGAACAACACTCGAGGATCATTCGTCCTAGCAGCTCTCAAGAACATCAGTATTTCTTGAGAGGATTTTATAATAGTTTTTATCAGATATATAAAAAGTTGTTATATTTTATTACTTGTTCGAAACATTTATACAATTGTATCTAACCCCCCTTAAATAATTGTATCTTTACTGGGCAACAATTGGTATCAGAGCACACTGATAAATTTACAATCAGAAACGATCTAAACATGTCTCTGAACAAGTATGAAAGCATTAAAATTCCCATTCTGAAAAAGACTGAATATCCAACATGGAAGGTGAAGATGCTCATATATCTGGAAGCTACAGATCCAGATTATCTAGACGTAATCAATGATGGACCCTTTATAACGACTCGTGTATTTTTAAATTATTTAAATATATAATTATGGAAGTATTAATTAAATAAAATATGTGTGTTGGTTTTGGCAGCAGTGTGTTGATATATACTATTTGTTTGTGATTTATTGGTGTAAAAGATTGGAATGTGTAGTTAAAAACTGATTTATATTGTTCTGTTTTATTTTTAAAGGTGATTTTTATTACAATTTTAAATCTGTAAATATTTGGATTGTCTCTAAAATTAGTTTTATGATTTTATAATTTCAATAATTATTTTTGGGATTTTACAAAATTTAGAAATCAACATTTTACTAATTATTTAACCCTGTATGATTTTCTGATTACATTTATTTATAAAATCTGTATTTAATTCCAGAATCCTTCAAAAATTATGAAACTCATATTTATTTAAGTTTGGAATATTCCGAGAATTTTAAAATGATTTTGGAAATTTTCGGGATTTATTTCACCCGCGTGTTGATTCGTTTATTTGTTAAAGCGGGTATAAATTATGTTTCAGAAATTATTTTAAAATTACGAAATTTACGTTTTTATAAACTTCGGAATATTTATAACATTTTAAGACTATTTTCGTGATTTTCTGAATTAGTTTTAAGTGCAGCTCGGTTCGTTAATTGTGAAATGCGGGTACGAAATGCCTTTTTAAAAATGCTTTAAAAATTGTGGAATTTTTTGCTTTATGAATTTTTAAATATTTCAAAAGTTTTCAAATTATTTTGGTAATCTTTCGAGTTATGCTCACCCGCAAGTTGTTTATTAAATCTTGAAAAACGATTCGACATCGGGCTGCTAGAAGATTATACTTATCATTTTTGCTACGTGTCAAAATTTTATACTACTACAAACACGTGTTGTCCTGCTACTGTTGGGTTTATTATTATATATTTTTAAAAAGGAAAGAGAAAAATAAAAGAAGCAAAGATAATTCAGAGGAGGAGACAAAAACAGAGAAACATAAGGGAAGGGGAGCTCGATTTCAGTGACTTCTCCTCTCTTTCTCTGTTCGACTGTTCTCTCTTCCCTCTCGTTATTTTTCTTGCTTCTTCCCTGGTTTTGTCCGGTTTCACTCCTGGTTTTGGCGAGCTCTTCCAGCCATCGTTTTCGTTTATCAATTTGTCTACTTCGGTTGTTGTTTGGTAGATATACCCACGCATATACACGTGTGTATGTGTCTGTGTATCAATTAAATGACTGTGGTGTTAGATTATGTTGTATTCGATTGATTCTTCCAGGTTGTATTGCTTGCCACATCTGTTTTCCGGCCTATCCTATTCTGGTTCATGTGATGATGTTCGTGCGCGTGTTTACACGCGGTGGTGTTTAAGAATTTTACTGATTTAATTTTTATTTTAATTGCTGCAGTGAATAAATTAAATTGAGGTTTCGTGAAATAAAATTTATCGTGCGGAGATGAATTATAATTAATCGGTGAAAATTTGTATGGAAACCCGAAATTAATCGGGCACCGACAAATTTTTATCGCCGTCGACGATGAGCCTCAGCGAGTCGACGGTGGACGGTGATGAATTTATTCTGAGTCCTAATTTTATAAAATAAATAAAATGAGTCGTGTAATTAGTTTCGTATGTGAATAGTTGTGGAACTGTGAAAAATTTGATTGTGATTTGTTGTTATTGACGTCGATTGATGTTTCGACGCGTAGTCCGATAAACAAAGGGGACGCTGTCCGATTTCCGGAAAATCAAACTACGGAAATACGGGAGTGTATACGAGGATTATCGGGACATCGAGCGAGTATAAGTAAATACATATACATATGTTTTATACAAAACCTGATTGTATGTTGTAGTGAAACGTTTTGCCAAAACCAATACCCTAATTTCATACAATGACGAGTATACGCATTTTCTGAAAATGAACACCGAATTGATTTTGAGGACGTGAATCCTAACTGATGCCTGTATTTCAATAATGTATGTGTTACGAGTCGGGTTTTGTTAACGCATGGGTAGATTATTAGCAAGGATATGTCAAGCATAATCGAATGTCTAAGTTAGGGTGTTTCGACCTTGTGGGTTCTAGTCGGAATGCCCGAGAATTGGCATTGGACGAAAGATAGTTGGTGGTCAGTCGAAAAGCTTAGTAAGGTTCCAATCAAAGGACTTAAGGTTGAGGCCGAATCCAGAGTGATCTAGTGGATAGATAATAAATCCTGAGTGACAGAGTCGGCTCAGAGTCGATCAGTAATAGTTGTAAAGCCCTGTAAGGCAAGTACTTCTGAACTTTTCTTCAAGATATATCGCAAATATTTTCGAAATATTTCATAATATGTCGCTATTATTCAAAATAACTCTTGTTTTATATTGCAAGTACTCTAAACTATTTACCCTTGAACGCTGATTTTCTTGATCTTGAGCCGTAAGCCTTTTTCTTTGTAAACCATCCTTTGTTGATCCTCAGATACCAAATCACACAAATATGATACTACTCCCCAAATGTATAACTACCAAACACCAAACACTGGAACAAAATTGTTTGAAAACACTGAAACTTTTATACTCCAACCATTCTTTATAACATCAAAGAACTATACCTTGAATATCATTATTTTTCTAATACTTGATCCTTTACGGACTGAAAACCGTTGCTTATACATACCCTGATATACCCTTGTGATATCCATGAGTTTCCTTACGTTTTATTCAAGTTTTTAACCATCATTGATTATGATCTTGTTGTATCGAATTATATTGTTTATCATATTGAACTGCTTTAGAATTAGATAGTTTTTTTTATGTATGGACCAGATTCGTGGTCAGACCATATCAGTGGACAAGTTAGGCCAATGTGTGCCGGGGTTAGTGCGTGACTGATCAGCAGCCTAATCTTGGTTTTAAAAACATAAAATGAATATCCAATTCTAATAATTATTTAGCAATAAACTTGATTCCTCTGAATCATCTCGTTTGATCATTGATTAACCTCAATTATTGTCATTGTGACTTACTGAGCTAGTTAGCTCACCTTTGCGAATCTTTTATATTTTACAGTTGAAAAGGATATGGATGATAGTGAAGTTCCTTAGTCCAAAGTGCGGGCTAAGGTTCTAGTGTGAATTGGATCGAGCTAGCAGAAGCTTCATTCGGTAGAGAGATATTAAGATTGTAAGAATGATTTTATTATCAGTTGTAAGTTAAATTAGTTGGGATTTGGTACGCTGTAATAAAAGTTAAAGTTGTGGCTTGTTTTCATACTTTAACCTGTTGCGATCCATGGTTATGTGAAGCAGGGTCATTGAAAATAATATTTCTTATACAAGTTTATATGTTGTGTTTGTGTTGTGGACCCCAAACTTCTGACCCGGGTTCGGAGGGCGCCACAAGTTGATATCAGAGTTACAGGTTTTAAGTCACTGAAACAAGCCTAGATTGTCGGGATTGGGTAGAGGGTTAGGATTAGGAATAGGAAATAGAAAGATAAGATGTTGTGAGGTTGAGTGCGATTGTATAGTAGGTCTCCGGCACGGTTCGTATTGCGATTCGGGATTCTTAGCTTGCGACATGATTTCCAGACAACGGCAATGTCAGATCCTGATTTCCCTGTACCATCCGATCGTTTGGAGCTTTCCGTTTAAGGACCGTCATCTTCTCTCGGATTTGATTTGTACCTTGTTCCTCCATCAGTATTAACGGTACTATCTCCTGTTATGACAGTTGCACCTCTTTAAGCTATTATACGCTAATCTATCACCTTTTGATACGAGACTACCTATTTAAGAACCTCCATCTATTTAATTTTGTTTTACTGGACATTTGGCTGTGAGTGTATCTCTTTAGTTTACCCTACATCCTGTTCTATACCCTCAGTTTACAACTTGTCCTATAAAGCAACAATACCTACGAGGATATATAATCCAAGAATATGAAACATGCATGCATATATACCATATCACATGCTACAATATATCGCAAGATCATGCATATACACATATACATCACAACAACAGTATAACGGGTAGAAAATTTGCCTGAGCGATTGGGGGTTACGAATGGCTCGGGACGAGTCTGATAACCTATAAGCAACAAGTAAGTTGGAATTAAACCAAAGTTACTTGTAAATCTATATTCTAACCAACTCAGACTCTAACGCTCGTTTTGCGCTTACTGATTCTCTTAAGTCACTCGAGTACCCTCGGCTCCACCATTTTTAATAATTTAACCATTACGAGTTTTAAGGCGATTCCTTCGCGATTGTCTTACCAACTGCCTATTACACCTTACATAAATGTTTCATACTTCAATTAGTCCTTTAAGGTCTTTAACCTATGTTTCAAAGTAAGGCGAGGGGTAAGGGTTCGTTCGCGAAATGTCGTTACTTAAAACGGCCGTTTCTCCTAAACCGTTCATCGGAATCAAACGAACCACATATCAAAACGAAGCTCGTAACATGAACTATCTAAACATGGCAATGGTCAAAACCTAGCAGGGGGTTCTCGGGTCCTAATGTTATGAACAAAAGCAGTCTAAAGTAAATCGGACATTACGACGACTATGTTTACGCGATTTCCCAAATTTAAACCATTCCAAAACCATCACAATTCAACCCCAATCCATTCATAAAACCAAAGTCCATCCTTATCACATCATAAAATCCCCAATAAATCCAATATTAACATTTATACTTATGCTTAAGCTTGAATTTAACTATACTTAAGTTCTTTTAACCAAAACAATAAGATTCACCATTCCATTTCACTACCACTCCAACCCAAACTCTAAACCACAAGCATTAAGCTACTATATCACCATAACAATCAAAATCATCTTATTATACAAAGAAATCTAGGGTTTGGAGATGATATACCTTCCTTGAAGTGGTGGGAGTAGCTAGGAAGCCTTAAGAAGCCTTAAGAAGTCTTAGGGATGCTTGGATCTTAAAGGAAAACAAGAAAAAACAAGTTAAAAACTTTGAAATCACTATTAATTATCTTCTTCATTGATTTCTTGAAGAAGATTGAGAAAGAATTGAAGGCTTAAACTCATAATATATCCATATCTATGCATAAGGAACACTAGGGAATTATCTTACCAATTTAGGAGGCTTGGATCTTGGATTTTGAAAATTCTCCCTTTGAAATTGAAAAAAAGCCGAGAGCAACCTTGGTGAAGAGAAATATTTTGTGTTTTGTTTGATGAAAATGAAATGATTGGCTTGGTGGATGAAATTTTGTTTTTGTTTTGGTTAATTACCTTTTTAGCCTTAACTTTGTGTGGTTCTACTTCAACCACATCTCCTTCCTTCCTATGTCATGCTTATGTCATGCTATGATGTCATCTTCCCCTCCTTGTCCTCTTCTCATT
Source organism: Apium graveolens (assembly GCF_009905375.1). Classification (NCBI taxonomy): domain Eukaryota; kingdom Viridiplantae; phylum Streptophyta; class Magnoliopsida; order Apiales; family Apiaceae; genus Apium; species Apium graveolens. The sequence continues at coordinate 146,438,797 of NC_133648.1, read as the reverse complement.
GGTTGGGTGACATCATCCTCTCTAATCCCTTTGATTAATTTCCTAATTTTTTGCCTAATGACCGCTGATCTGTTATACGGTTCGCTTAACTTTCGTTTTCGTTTATCATTTGAGGGATCATACCCGGGATCTTATTACTTAGGTTCCTTTAACCTTTCTCAATATATTATATTTCTTTTATGATCCTCTCTTATAATCCTTTAATTTAAATCCTTTTTATCCTGTTACCTTATACTCAATTTTTTCCGTATCTAGTGGATTTCCGGAAAAATCAAAGTGTTCGGAATTGGATTCTGACGATCTTTACATACACTTATATACCATATAGGGTACTAATAAAATCTCAGAATATCCATAACAGAACCCCTACATAGTGTGGCATGAAAAGTTTTCTCATTCAGCTAAAACACTATTCATAAGGGTTACAAAAAGTTCAAAATTTTGGGGTTATTACATGGTATGTCATCAGGATTTGTATGACATCAGTATTTAAAGATAGACAACATTAGAGGATTTGTTCTGTTCCTTATAATGTGGAGCAAATATCTTTTACATCTGAGAGATAGGACTTTATCTATTTAGTTTAAGATATGTATCAGTTTCAGTTAGTTTTTGTTAATGCATATCTTAGATTAATATGTTGTAGCTGTGTAGTATATAAACACAGTTTAGGTCATCACTTAGTGAACAACACTCGAGGATCATTCGTCCTAGCAGCTCTCAAGAACATCAGTATTTCTTGAGAGGATTTTATAACAGTTTTTATCAGATATATAAAAAGTTGTTATATTTTATTACTTGTTCGAAACATTTATACAATTGTATCTAACCCCCCTTAAATAATTGTATCTTTACTGGGCAACAATTGGTATCAGAGCACACTGATAAATTTACAATCAGAAACGATCTAAACATGTCTCTGAACAAGTATGAAAGCATTAAAATTCCCATTCTGAAAAAGACTGAATATCCAACATGGAAGGTGAAGATGCTCATGTATCTGGAAGCTACAGATCCAGATTATCTAGACGTAATCAATGATGGACCCTTTATAACGACTCGTGTATTTTTAAATTATTTAAATATATAATTATGGAAGTATTAATTAAATAAAATATGTGTGTTGGTTTTGGCAGCAGTGTGTTGATATATACTATTTGTTTGTGATTTATTGGTGTAAAAGATTGGAATGTGTAGTTAAAAACTGATTTATATTGTTCTGTTTTATTTTTAAAGGTGATTTTTATTACAATTTTAAATCCGTAAATATTTGGATTGTCTCTAAAATTAGTTTTATGATTTTATAATTTCAATAATTATTTTTGGGATTTTACAAAATTTAGAAATCAACATTTTACTAATTATTTAACCCTGTATGATTTTCTGATTATATTTATTTATAAAATCTGTATTTAATTCCAGAATCCTTCAAAAATTATGAAACTCATATTTATTTAAGTTTGGAATATTCCGAGAATTTTAAAATGATTTTGGAAATTTTCGGGATTTATTTCACCCGCGTGTTGATTCGTTTATTTGTTAAAGCGGGTATAAATTATGTTTCAGAAATTATTTTAAAATTACGAAATTTACGTTTTTATAAACTTCGGAATATTTATAACATTTTAAGACTATTTTCGTGATTTTCTGAATTAGTTTTAAGTGCAGCTCGGTTCGTTAAATGTGAAATGCGGGTACGAAATGCCTTTTTAAAAATGCTTTAAAAATTGTGGAATTTTTTGCTTTATGAATTTTTAAATATTTCGAAAGTTTTCAAATTATTTTGGTAATCTTTCGAGTTATGCTCACCCGCAAGTTGTTTATTAAATCTTGAAAAACGATTCGACATCGGGCTGCTAGAAGATTATACTTATCATTTTTGCTACGTGTCAAAATTTTATACTACTACAAACACGTGTTGTCATGCTACTGTTGGGTTTATTATTATATATTTTTAAAAAGGAAAGAGAAAAATAAAAGAAGCAAAGATAATTCAGAGGAGGAGACAAAAACAGAGCAACATAAGGGAAGGGGAGCTCGATTTCGGTGACTTCTCCTCTCTTTCTCTGTTCGACTGTTCTCTCTTCCCTCTCGTTATTTTTCTTGCTTCTTCCCTGGTTTTGTCCGGTTTCACTCCTGGTTTTGGCGAGCTCTTCCAGCCATCGTTTTCGTTTATCAATTTGTCTACTTCGGTTGTTGTTTGGTAGATATACCCACGCATATACACGTGTGTATGTGTCTGTGTATCAATTAAATGACTGTGGTGTTAGATTATGTTGTATTCGATTGATTCTTCCAGGTTGTATTGCTTGCCACATCTGTTTTCCGGCCTATCCTATTCTGGTTCATGTGATGATGTTCGTGCGCGTGTTTACACGCGGTGGTGTTTAAGAATTTTACTGATTTAATTTTTATTTTAATTGCTGCAGTGAATAAATTGAATTGAGGTTTCGTGAAATAAAATTTATCGTGCGGAGATGAATTATAATTAATCGGTGAAAATTTGTATGGAAACCCGAAATTAATCGGGCATCGACAAATTTTTATCGCCGTCGACGATGAGCCTCAGCGAGTCGACGGTGGACGGTGATGAATTTATTCTGAGTCCTAATTTTATAAAATAAATAAAATGAGTCGTGTAATTAGTTTCGTATGTGAATAGTTGTGGAACTGTGAAAAATTGGATTGTGATTTGTTGTTATTGACGTCGATTGATGTTTCGACGGGTAGTAAGATAAACAAAGGGGACGCTGTCCGATTTCCGGAAAATCAAACTACGGAAATACGGGAGTGTATACGAGGATTATCGGGACATCGAGTGAGTATAAGTAAATACATATACATATGTTTTATACAAAACCTGATTGTATGTTGTAGTGAAACGTTTTGCCAAAACCAATACCCTAATTTCATACAATGACGAGTATACGCATTTTCTGAAAATGAACACCGAATTGATTTTGAGGACGTGAATCCTAACTGATGCCTGTATTTCAATAATGTATGTGTTACGAGTCGGGTTTTGTTAACGCATGGGTAGATTGTTAGCAAGGATATGTCAAGCATAATCGAATGTCTAAGTTAGGGTGTTTCGACCTTGTGGGTTCTAGTCGGAATGCCCGAGAATTGGACGAAAGATAGTTGGTGGTCAGTCGAAAAGCTTAGTAAGGTTCCAATCAAAGGACTTAAGGTTGAGGCCGAATCCAGAGTGATCTAGTGGATAGATAATAAATCCTGAGTGACAGAGTCGGCTCAGAGTCGATCAGTAATAGTTGTAAAGCCCTGTAAGGCAAGTACTTCTGAACTTTTCTTCAAGATATATCACAAATATTTTTGAAATATTTCATAATATGTCGCTATTATTCAAAATAACTCTTGTTTTATATTGCAAGTACTCTAAACTATTTACCCTTGAACCCTGATTTTCTTGATCTTGAGCCGTAAGCCTTTTTCTTTGTAAACCATCCTTTGTTGATCCTCAGATACCAAATCACACAAATATGATACTACTCCCCAAATGTATAACTACCAAACACCAAACACTGGAACAAAATTGTTTGAAAACACTGAAACTTTTATACTCCAACCATTCTTTATAACATCAAAGAACTATACCTTGAATATCATTATTTTTCTAATACTTGATCCTTTACGGACTGAAAACCGTTGCTTATACATACCCTGATATACCCTTGTGATATCCATGAGTTTCCTTACGTTTTATTCAAGTTTTTAACCATCATTGATTATGATCTTGTTGTATCGAATTATATTGTTTATCATATTGAACTGCTTTAGAATTAGATAGTTTTTTTTATGTATGGACCAGATTCGTGGTCAGACCATATCAGTGGACAAGTTAGGCCAATATGTGCCGGGGTTAGTGCGTGACTGATCAGCAGCCTAATCTTGGTTTTAAAAACATAAAATGAATATCCAATTCTAATAATTATTTAGCAATAAACTTGATTCCTCTGAATCATCTCGTTTGATCATTGATTAACCTCAATTATTGTCATTGTGACTTACTGAGCTAGTTAGCTCACCTTTGCGAATCTTTTATATTTTACAGTTGAAAAGGATATGGATGATAGTGAAGTTCCTCAGTCCAAAGTGCGGGCTAAGGTTCTAGTGTGAATTGGATCGAGCTAGCAGAAGCTTCATTCGGTAGAGAGATATTAAGATTGTAAGAATGATTTTATTATCAGTTGTAAGTTAAATTAGTTGGGATTTGGTACGCTGTAATAAAAGTTAAAGTTGTGGCTTGTTTTCATACTTTAACCTGTTGCGATCCATGGTTATGTGAAGCAGGGTCATTGAAAATAATATTTCTTATACAAGTTTATATGTTGTGTTTGTGTTGTGGACCCCAAACTTCTGACCCGGGTTCGGAGGGCGCCACAGGTTGATATCAGAGTTACAGGTTTTAAGTCACTGAAACAAGCCTAGATTGTCGGGATTGGGTAGAGGGTTAGGATTAGGAATAGGAAATAGAAAGATAAGATGTTGTGAGGTTGAGTGCGATTGTATAGTAGGTCTCCGGCACGGTTCATATTGCGATTCGGGATTCTTAGCTTGCGACATGATTTCCAGACAACGGCAATGTCAGATCCTGATTTCCCTGTACCATCCGATCGTTTGGAGCTTTCCGTTTAAGGACCGTCATCTTCTCTCGGATTTGATTTGTACCTTGTTCCTCCATCAGTATTAACGGTACTATCTCCTGTTATGACAGTTGCACCTCTTTAAGCTATTATACGCTAATCTATCACCTTTTGATACGAGACTACCTATTTAAGAACCTCCATCTATTTAATTTTGTTTTACTGGACATTTGGCTGTGAGTGTATCTCTTTAGTTTACCCTACATCCTGTTCTATACCCTCAGTTTAAAACTTGTCCTATAAAGCAACAATACCTACGAGGATGGATTCAGGAGTTACAGTAAATGGTGAGTACTTGAGATATAAATAAAGGTGAGGAGAAGTCTAGAAAGAAGATTCAGGTGTTCCAAAGGATAGTTGTTACCAGATTAAAAGAAGCCATTAGTGATTAGGCCACCCATGACTGGCTTGTGGAATGGATTAGATGAGTATTGAAAAGAGAGTTAGAGGAGATTATGGATCTGGAGATTTCTTGAAGTTAGATAATGGTGTTATGATGATGTGATATATATTTTAACAAGATGATGTGACATTAGCCGAATTGTTGACTATTGGATAGTCTGTTCCATTTAACGATTACAAAGTTGTTAACGGGAGTATTACCAGTATGGAAGCCTTGATGTGAAGCCACGAATAAGATAATATGCAACGACAATTGAAGTTTTCATCGATTAAGGAAGGTAATAGACCCAATGAAGGAGAGGAGATAAATGGAAGTGAATGGACCTTTGTGTGATCGATTCCTTAACTTGGTATCTGGTTATAAGAAGGACAACAACCAACTCATATAGTAAGAACAACCATATTTGTGACTTTAAAAAATTTTAAACAAGTTTTCGAAAAAGATATTTCCTTACAAAGTTTCTAAAAGCCTTTTTGAATAAAATGAGTTTTAAACATTGGTTGTCAAGTTACTACTTGAGTTTCTTGTTTGTTAAAAGACCCGGATTACCTGGAAGGATGTTTGTTTTAGATTTAGTATTGTTAATTCAGAGAACAAAGTAACCCGTGATTATGAAGAAGTTGATTATTCTTGACGGTTTGACAAGGTTAATAACAGAATTCGCGTACAGAATGATTATTCATCCAGTTGTAGAGACCATTAAAGTTTAAAGGATTCATTAATTTAACAGAAGCCTGGGCATGACCGAAGAAGATTGGGAAGATTTCCAGACCTTTCCAAAAGAAGAATATTATTAATAAAAGGATCGTTATGTTGAATGATTCGGGGTTATTCTAAATTGAGAAGAGGAAACTCGAGGTTATCTGGTAGGGACACCGTCATGATTGAATTGTTAAAGTATTACACGTGTAGGTGCGATGTTAAAGATACAAGATGTGACGAGTAAGAATTTACCATAATGCTTAATTTGCGAAGGCATTTTAACGTACTTTCTAAATTTGTTATATGGAATAATGGGAATATGATCGAACAAGATCGAAAGATGAATACAGGTAAAATGTGGATGGTGACCAATGGTATCGTTCTTGTCTTCAATATTATAACGTATATTCCTTTTTGATCCCTAAATAAGTATGAACTTATTTTCTTAAATAAACTCTTTGCTATGATATCGAAAAGGAGGATATTGCATTCCTTTCAAATTTAATTGTTTCCCTCAAGTTTTGCTTTCTGATTGGGATAAACAGTGTTATGGTGAGACACTTTGTCAGAATGACGAAGAGTCGGGTGGGACGCCACCTAATCATGTGTTGTATACCATATGGTATGAAAGACTAGCCATCTTAAGTACCAATGTGGTTGTCTCATTCATATTCAAATCCTTGTTTCTTCTTTCTTTTTAACTCTAATCTTTGTTGAATTGTGAATTTGTAATAACCCCAATTTTTGGAATTTTTGAAACCCTTATGAATAGTGATTTTGCTGATTATGCTGAATAAGAAAACTTTTCATGCCACACTATATAGGGGTTCTGTTATTGATATTCTGAGATTTTATTAGTACTCTATATGGTATATAAGTGTATGTAAAGATCGTCAGAATCCAATTCCGAACACTTTGATTTTTCCCGAAAATCCACCAGATACAGAAAGAAGTGAGTATAAGGTAACAGGATAAATAGAATTTAAATTCAAGGATTTTAAGAGGGGATCATAAAAAAGGAATATAAAATATTGAGAAAGGTTTAGGGGAACCCAAGTGATAAGATCCCGGATATGATTCCTCAAACGATAAACGAGAACGAAAGTTAAGCGAACCGTATAACAGATCAGCGGTCATTAGGCAAGCAATTAGGAGTTAATCAAGGAGGTTAGGGATGATGATGTCATCAAACCAACAAGAAGAAGACAAGTGTAACAAGATGACCTAAGCTTGATGACCTAAGCATGACAAGTGGGAAGGATTGGTTGGTTGATTGTGAGCCACACATTTTTCACCAAGGTAAAAATTTAATTTAATTCCAAGACAAAAGGAAGCAACCAACCAACAAATATCATAACACAAATACAAATTGAAAGTTGACTTTCCCATTTCAAGAAGAAAGCTCTCGGCTAAAACAAACCCAGCAACTTCAAACTACCATATCTCCTTCAATACTCACTCAAATATTGTGTTCTATAGCTCGTTGGAAAGGTATTGAGATGACCTACAACTCTTGTTCATAAGTCTCTTCCAAATAAGCAAGGTAAGATCCTCAGTTTTACAGTTCTTTAAATCGGACTTTTAGAAACTTCAAAGCCTAACTTTGTGTTCTTGATTTCTTTGGAAAGATCAAGCTTGTAGAAGGCTCCATAAGGCTTCCTAGTAACTTTCCACCCTCCAAGAAAGGTATAAATCTTCACACCCTTTAGTAATAAGTTTGAATGTTGAAGTTTGGAGATGGTTTGGATAGATGAGTAGTAATTTGAATGATAAACATGATTCGAGCTTAATTGTTAAGTAGTTTAGTTGAATTTGGAGATGTTATAATATATGATTGGATTGAGATCCTTGAGCTTATTATGACTGAAATCCGTAGCATTGATGTGTATCTTGAGTTGTTGTTGATTGGTAGTTGGATTGATATGATTTGGAATGGTAAAAAATTTGGAAATCGCGTAAACATAGCCGTCGTAATGTCCGATTTACTTTAGACTGCTTTTGTTCATAACATTAGGACCCGAGAACTCCCTGCTAGGTTTTGACCATTGCCATGTTTAGATATTTCATGTTACGAGCTTCGTTTTGATATGTGGTTCGTTTGATTCCGACGTACGGTTTAGGAGAAACGGCCGTTTTAAGTTACGACATTTCGCGAACGAAACATTACCCTCGCCTTACTTTGAAACATAGGTTAAAGACCTTAAATGACTAATTGGAGTATGAAACATTTATGTAAAGTGTAATAGGCAGTTGGTAAGACACTCGCGAAGTAATCGCCTTAAAACTCGTAATGGTTAATTTATTAAAAATGGTGGAGCGGAGGGTACTCGAGCGACTTAAGAGAATCAGTAAGCGCAAAGCGAGCGTTAGAGTCTAATTTGGTTAAAGTATAGATTTACAAGTGACTTCGGTTTAATTCTAACTTATATGTTGTTTATAGGTTACCAGACTCGTCCCGAGCCATTTGTAACCCCCAGTCGCTCAGGCAAGTTTTCTACCCGTCATACTGTTGTTGTGATGTATATGTGTATATGCATGATCTTGTGATAAATGCATATTTGTTATTAGCAAATTCTTGCGATATATTGTAGCATGTGATATGGTATATATGCATGCCTATTTCGTATTCTTGATTTATATATATGTTGGTTCAAATGCTTATTCGTTGCATAATACCTATGCTAGAGATAAGCGGTATTTGCGTATACCCTTAGTATAGGGGATCAAAAGGTGAACTTTTTCTAAAACCGGGAGGCGAGGCTCCCGAGTATAATATATATTTATATATATATATATATTGATATAGTTTTTAAAACTACTAATCGAATAAGGTTTATTCGATAACTTTATTTTATTTAATGAATATTATTACGAATATTCATTCGAGGGCTTATGACTCCTTTATTCCTTTATTTTATTTAATGAATATTATTACGAATATTCATTCGAGGGCTTATGACTTCTTTATTTTATTAAATGAATATTATTTTGAATATTCGTTCGAGGACTTATGACTCCTTTTATTTTATTATTTGAATATTATTTGAATATTCATTCGAGGGCTTATGACTCTTTTATATTATTTATTGAATATTATTTGAATATTCATTCGAGGGCTTATGACTCAGTTTATATTATTTAATGAATATTATTTGAATATTCATTTGAGGATCTATGACTCCGATTATTTGCTGAGATATGTTCTTTATTTTATTAAAGAATAAGCTGTCGATAATCAAACTTATCTTTGATTATTCAAATAAAGATAGTACTTTCGTATAAGTATATCTTTGGTTATTTAATACTCATTTCAAGTATAAGTTTTAAAACTTCTACTTCAATTATTTTTATAAAAATTATTCTTTATGGGAATATTATTTAAATAATAATATTCAGATATTTTCTAATATATTGGGACTGATTTATTTCATTAAATCAGCATTACTCCAAACACTCTTTGAAGTGTTTTCGAGTCTTCAAAATGATTTTTAAAAGTTAGAGCGGATCCCAAAACTCATTTTTATATTTAAGATCTTCCTTTTAAAGGGGATTTAAATACTCGTTCAAAACTTGAGGGATCCGACTCAGTGGTGTATTTTACATTCGCAACGAGGTTGCTGTTTTGAGAAAACATCTTGATTACTTGCCCATCGTTCGGGAAGTAAGTTCATCTATTTGAGTCGGCATAAGCAACATGGGCTCAGTGGGCGTCCATGAAAGTGTAAGTGGCTCAGTGGGAGTCCATCAAATGCGTAAGGGGCTGAGTGGCAGTCCAACATAAGTTCCCATTGCGGCCAGGGTGATGACCAGTGGGGAATTCGTCCATCTACTAGTAGAAAAGGTTACTTATTGGTATCTTTGCCTGATCAGCAAGATATAAGGTTTATGCCAAGGTTTTCTCCTTTCCAAATTCATTGGATATTGCAACTCTGTTTATAATTTTCATAACAGAGGTTTTCAAGGAGTGTATGAAATGTATATATATAGGTGTATATATATATCGGGATTTAATGAAGTATCTCGTAACTTCATTATTTATAATGATATTCAAAGGTTGAATCTATTCAAATCTTATCTTGTAGTCTCATCTATGTGATGAACTTTTGAACTGATTATAACTTGAATGGTGGTAGTTCAAGTAATATTTGGAAAAGATATAAGTATATTGGGGTATCTTGTAACTTCATATTTTCAACTTATATCTAGTTAATGATTATCTTATGCATATCAAAGATTTTTAGAAAAACGTTGAGACAAGGGTAGATATATGAGATCACCTTGCAACGATATTTTTATACAGTTATAAACTGGAACTCTGTGTATATTATGCATGGAAGAGGACTTCCAAGATTTTGAAAAGTATATATGTATATATACTGAATATTTTGCGACTTCATCGCATTAAGATATCAAACTTGGTTCATTTCTTTTGACCAAGACTTTCATGAGTACTATGAGAAGGCTCATATATTATTAATAATTATATATATTATTTTGGTGGGCTTGCTGCTCACCCTTGCTTTCTTCTTTTATCACATAACAACAGATAGAAAAGATGAACAGGACCAAGCTCCCGATTTGCAAGCGGTTAGAAGACGTTCCGCAGTCTTCTGAAAGCGTTGATGCCACCGTAGCTGAGGTAGGAGCTACCAATAGGCTAGGTTTTCAACTATTGATGAACCAGACTTATGTATAATGTGAATTGTAATAATGGCAAGGAATATGTAAATTTATTCAGAACCTTTTTAAGGTGTAACGGTTTATAATTGTGGAATATAAGGACTTGTGTTATTTTGAGTGTTCATCTCTGAGACTATAACTTGTGGTGTGTGTGTTTATTGTGGGGTCACAGTACAGAGTAGTTGATTATTTATTAAGATTGGGTGTTATTAAGGGAAATGGAACTCGTGACAACCCGGATCCCCGACCCCGGATTTGGGGGTGTTACAGAAGTGGTATCAGAGCTAAGCGTTATAAACCTCAGAGATGATGTGATGTTAAGATAATAAGTTCACTAAGATAATAAGAACTCTTGCCAAGTTCCTAGTCGGGCTACCTAACATAGTACTGACAGTTAAAACCCTTATGGGAACCCTTATAAATATCGTGATAGAAGCGTAGTTCGTTATCGTATATGGTAGCGGGACTCCGAACCCTGAGGTTGAGGAGCAACAATGCGATGATGTTTTATTACTTATTGGAGATCAGATTATGGATCCGATAGAGCGTCCTAACGCGGGATCGGATGATGTTCATGTTGAGGATGTTGTCCTAGAAGGGATAGTTGCTGAGGAGGATCCCATGGAGGATCCTGACAAGAATGAATAAAGGACCACTGATGAATTGATGACCATGGTTAGGTCGACTACCACAGGTAGAATTGGTCGGTCACTATCGGAGGTTCGTTCAAGTTTGTAAAGATAGTAGCCCCCTTTAACGCAGCTTACTCGTAAGACTGAGAAGTTTGAATGGACAGAGAAATACGAGAACAACTTTCAGGAACTGAAGCAAAGATTGGTGACGACCCCTATGATGGCGTTGCCGGATGGAAAAGGAGATTTTGTGATGTGTAGTAACGCTTCGCATAAGGAATTAGGGTGCTTCTTATACAGCACAACAAGGTAATCGCGTACGCATCAAGACAATTAAGGGAATATAAAATTCGATATCCCCACCCATGAGCTTGGGCTCGTGGCAATAGTTTTGCCCTAAATATTGGAGGCACTACTTGTATGGAGAGAAGTACGAGATTTACACAAGCCATAAGTGCTCTAGTGCATTTTCACGCAGAAATAGCTCAACATGCGCCAAATGAGGTGGTTAGAGATAATCAAGGATTACGATTATGAGATTCTTTATCATTCGGGGAAAGCCAATGTGGTGGCTGATGCCCTTAGTAAAAAGGAGAGACTCAAGATGATAATGTCTTTGAGAGAGTTTATAAGAGATTTTGAGAAAATGGAAATAGAAGTGAAGGTAACCGGAGCCGGTACCGAAAAGCTGTTTGAGATTGCAAGACAGACTGAATTATTGGAAAAGAACATATTGTGCCATAAAAAGTGATGAATGAAGGAAGAGAGCCAAAAAATAGATATGAGATTAATACCGAGAAAGATGATAAGGGAATAATGAGGTATTCCTATAGAATTTGGGTTCCAAATGTTTAAGAGCTTAAAGATGAAATCCTAGATGAAAGTCATAGTTCAAGGAATAAGATTTAGGGCAAACCCTGAATGTGATAGTCAGGGAGGACGCCATCAAGATAGAAGGAACACATAACATAATGAAGTGGAAAATGAGGATTTTAACGTATAAGATAACCCCAAGTATGGGAGAAGGATGAAACATTTCATATTAAGGAAACAGAAAGACGAGTAAGGAAGGGAGACCCGAGACGGTACTCCTATACGGCAATTCATGGACCTGTCTAAAAAGAACTTATACTTTTATTCCCAACCACCACCTTAAGGAAATAATGCGGTAGGAAATCCTTTCATGACCTTTAAGTCGCTAAGCTCTCAGAGTTCCAAGGAATAATTTGACCCAGTCGAGGCAAGAGCCTGACTAAAGGAAATATAGGAATTATTTGAGATTCTAAATGATTGACGAAGCACAAAAGACTGTTTTTGTCACTTACCCCCGTAAGAGAGAGGCCACCCGTTGGTGAAAGGCCAAGAAATGCACAGAGCCAGAGGTTATAATAAACTGATTAAAGTTCAGACAATTGTTTTCGGGAAAGTACTTCCCAAGATTATGGAGGTAGTGTAAAAGCTTTAGAGCCAGAACAAAAGCGGACGAGTATGATGAATTATGAATCTAAGTTGTAAAAGTTGTCAAGATTCGTTCTGAGGACACGAATCCAGAATGACGGGATGTTTGAAATCAATGCTTATGTTGTGTTGGTTCATGTAATGGTTGTAATGGAAACGAAAATAAAAGACTGAAAAGGGAAGGAGTATAAAGGGATATAAAGGAAATAGAGTTGAGAAGTGATAAGGGAGTTAGGTATGGGAAACCCTAAGAAATCCTTGCAATAAATATAGAGAAGTGTGTCATCATCAGCGCGATGGTGACTGATAATGAGATAAATTCAAGGTTTGAAGGCGTAAGCGATATGTAAAGTTAATTCCCTTGAAGTTGACAGTATTCGATGAAAATTTGAGATAGATCGATTGATTAATAAGGAAACACGGATGGACTGAGAAGACAAGAAAGTAAGAAATTAGGATAATTGGATGAAGGAAGTGACCTTCAAGAATGTAAAGTGTAAGACCGGGGGCATGATACCCAGAAAGGGAGACACCAGGTATGAAAGATATCCCAACATTGAGATGACTGTTGAGATAAATAAAAGAGGTAAATGAGTAGTTAGAACTAAAAGGTTCACGTTGAACACGACAAACATCTTCTAGAACATCCCTGTTATCATTACTGAATCAGGCAAGAAAAGCGGATAACCGTTCTTATCTTTTGGAGGCCATATTGATTGACCTCATTTTGAATACAGATGTTATTGTGAAATTAGGCATATACTATCGAGGTGGGAATGATTGAATAAGATACCCTTATCAGGGATATATGACTTGATTTATCCATGGAAGGATGCATGTACCTTTTAAAGGTGGAATTAAGGATAGAACATCGGTAACTTAAAATGAATCCTCGGGGAATGCATAAAGGTTGGAATTTCACCCTTAATAGGGATAATGTGAGTTTTGACAGTATGAATTGGAAAGGATTAAGGTAATAACAACCTTTAAGAATCAGTGGAGAAATTTTTCAGAGGTATATAGACAATGATTCTGGTACTAATAAATGGTATCTTGATATGCCCTGTATCTAGGGAATACAGGAGGAACGATTCGAGGATAACCTTAGAGGTTTTACAAGGAGAAAGGTAATATTCAAAATTCTCAAGAATAAAAATGTTGATAAAGGAAATATGATGTAATTATAATGATGCCAAGTGGGGCACGTGTTAAACCACGAGAAAGTATGGATCGAACCAGTAAAGGTCGAAATTATTCAGGGCAATTAGGGCCTAGGATAAAAGATGTTCTAAGTATGATTGAGAGTCAGTCGTGACAGTGATTAACCTCTAAAGACTGAGGCAATAACTTATGGAAAAATGGTGATATTTTTTTTTACTCATCAGATTTTAAGGAAAACATCTTCACACAAGCAGTGATTGGAAATGAGGTAGAAAATTTAGTGAAGGTGGTTGAAATGACATTGATTGTAAGGAAATATTACTATCAAGAAAGGCCAAAGAGGTGGCCGACACTTTAAGTGTAAGAGGACAATTATAGGCGCTCGTGCCAGAGGAATATAGTGATAATGGTTAAGGCTGTGAAGGTTGTATTATGGTGTGGAAGATTGACATTCCTTCTGATGATTGTGCGATACTCAACCGTGATAGTAGTTCGGTAGAGATTAATTTTTGTAATCACCGTGAGCGGGCTATCTATCTTAGAGGGTCATATCTTAAGATAAGCCAGGACCATGTTATGAAAGGACTAAATGAACCTTTGAGCTTCATGTCTCCTAATAAAGACATATGGTTAATAATGGTATTAACCTGTTATCGTTGCTTTCATTGAAACTCTTCTGCAATTTTATCTGCTTCATGTCATATGTACGTCAAGTTCAGGAGTGTTCTTCATGAATGATGAACGGTGATCATGTTACCTCCTTAGAAGAATTCGATACGAGATGTATGGACTCCGTATGGTTAGATATTAAGAATTCATGGAAAATGAATGACTACAGTAGGTCAACGATGGACCCTAGTAGTGCAGGAATGATTCTGCGGGTAATGAGCCAATTAATTACAACCGTAAGAGTTGTATTGGAATGGATGTTGATATTAAGTACCACTAATCGGGTTGTGGTGATGTATAAGTTATCATTGATAGATTAATTAAGTCGATTATCTACCTATTGAATACTTATTCCTTCTTATCAATAGAGAGTCGTATTACTATACGAGGAAGGTTGCAGTGCAAGCATAGAATTTTAGTAACGGTGATGTCTAGAATGAAAACCCAGATTCGATTTTCGATGTCGAGGGAGTTTCAAAGATGATTGTGTATAAGCTCGAGCAAGAGCATGGGTCCATAGAATGATGGATGGAATAGTAAATATTTAAGCATGTAAAATGCGATGCTATAATACTTGGTGTTGATATAAATACACATATGTTTTGTTCTCCTATATCAAACCTCTATAGTTCAGAGGTAGGTTCCAAGCCAGATATTTGGTGGCAGTATATTTTTTTTTCACATATACAATTCTCTTCAATTCGTTCTTTTCTCTTCTTTTCATTTCATATAAGCTGAGAAGAACAACCCTTCCAGAAGGGGAGGTATTGCCGAATGACTATCTATCTGTGTGATAGAAGCCGAGTAGGATACCATATATTGTTTAATTGCTTGTCAAGTACTAAAGGCTGGCCACCTTCTGTACTAACTATGCAATGTAACAAGTGTTCATGATCATAGTGATCTCTCAATAAATTCTTTTACTTCTATATGAAGGACTAAGCTTTCGAAGATAGAAGCAGCTGAAAAAGGAGTAGTAAAGTTGTGGTGGTATGTGGAATGGAAATACATTCGTGATACTAAGGTTGACGAGGTTATTAAAAGGTTATAGAACGCTAACGAGCAAAAGTATAACCAGTATAATATTAGGAACAGAAGGTAGTAGCGATTACGAACTGGAAAAAAATGGGTATTGAGAAGCAAAAGCTCTAATGCTAAAAGCTATAATGAGAGTCTGTGCAATAGACTTGAAAGAAATTGGAATGATCACTTAACACGGATTGAGTTTTCTTACGACAATAGATCTTATGTCATTATCGAGTTGTCGCCTTATGAGATCCTTGAGGGAAGACAATGTCGATCTCCCTTATGTTAGGATGAAGTTGTAGAGCGCAAGATGCTCGGACCCGCAGTAGTCCAAAGGACCAAGGATATAATAGATCTAATCAGAGGACGGCTGGTAGTAACCCAAGATGGACATAAGAAGTATGTTGATTTGACACGAAAGGACAAAGAATAGGAAGTAGGGGACCTAGTGTTGTTAAAGGTATCCCCTTGGAAACCCTTGGAAAGGATTGATGAGATTCGGAAAGAAAGGAAAGTTAAGTCCACAATTTGTCGGACCCTTGGATATATTAAGAAGTATTGGGAAGTTAGCATATGAGCTAGCCTTACCCCAAAACATGTAGCAAGTCATAACGTGTTTCACGTATCAATGTTAAGGAAGTGTAATTCGGATGCCAGATAAATAGGGGCATATGAGCGCATATACATGCAACCAGACGTAACCTATATGGAGCAACCAGGAAGGGTTATAGATTGAAAAAGGAACAAGTGCTTAGGAGAAGGGTTATCAAACTATTCAGAGTTTGATGGAAGAACCACAATGTGGGAAAATTTACTTGAGAGTTAGAAAGTGTAATGCTAAGAAAGTATCCCTATTCATTTTCTATCTGATTCCGGGACGGAATCCTTTTAAGGAGGGGAGACTGTAATAACCCCAATTTTTGGAATTTTTGAAACCCTTATGAATAGTGATTTTGCTGATTATGCTGAATAAGAAAACTTTTCATGCCACACTATGTAGGGGTTCTGTTATTGATATTCTGAGATTTTATTAGTACTCTATATGGTATATAAGTGTATGCAAAGATCGTCAGAATCCAATTCCGAACACTTTGATTTTTCCCGGAAATCCACCAGATACAGAAAGAAGTGAGTATAAGGTAACAGGATAAATATGATTTAAATTCAAGGATTTTAAGAGGGGATCATAAAAAGGAATATAAAATATTGAGGAAGGTTTAGGGGAACCCAAGTGATAAGATCCCGGATATGATTCCTCAAACGATAAATGAGAATGAAAGTTAAGCGAACCGTATAACAGATCAGCGGTCATTAGGTAAGCAATTAGGAGTTAATCAAGGAGGTTAGGGATGATGATGTCATCAAACCAACAAGAAGAAGACAAGTGTAACAAGATGACCTAAGCTTGATGACCTAAGCATGACAAGTGGGAAGGATTGGTTGGTTGATTGTGAGCCACACATTTTTCACCATGGTAAAAATTTAATTTAATTCCAAGACAAAAGGAAGCAACCAACCAACAAATATCATAACACAAATACAAATTGAAAGTTGACTTTCCCATTTCAAGAAGAAAGCTCTCGGCTAAAACAAACCCAGCAACTTCAAACTGCTATATCTCCTTCAATACTCACTCAAATGTTGTGTTCGATAGCTCTTTGGAAAGGTATTGAGATGCCCTACAACTCTTGTTCACAAGTCTCTTCCAAATAAGCATGTTAAGAGCCTCATTTTTACAGTTCTTTAAATCGGACTTTTAGAAACTTCAAAGCCTAACTTTGTGTTCTTGATTTCTTTGGAAAGATCAAGCTTGTAGAAGGCTCCATAAGTCTTCCTAGTAACTTTCCACCCTCCAAGAAAGGTATAAATCTTCACACCCTTTAGTAATAAGT
The DNA here is from genome assembly GCF_009905375.1 of Apium graveolens. Lineage (NCBI taxonomy): Eukaryota > Viridiplantae > Streptophyta > Magnoliopsida > Apiales > Apiaceae > Apium > Apium graveolens. The sequence goes on along the minus strand of NC_133648.1, from coordinate 146,421,510 downwards.
TTGAATGTTGAAGTTTGGAGATGGTTTGGATGGATGAGTAGTAATTCGAGCTTAATTGTTAAGTAGTTTAGTTGAATTTGGAGATGTTATAATATATGATTGGATTGAGATCCTTGAGCTTATTATGACTGAAATCAGTAGCATTGATGTGTATCTTGAGTTGTTGTTGATTGGTAGTTGGATTGATATGATTTGGAATGGTAAAAAATTTGGAAATCGCGTAAACATAGCCGTCGTAATGTCCGATTTACTTTAGACTGCTTTTGTTCATAAAATTAGGACCCGAGAACTCCCTTCTAGGTTTTGACCATTGTCATGTTTAGATAGTTCATGTTACGAGCTTCGTTTTGATATGTGGTTCGTTTGATTCTGATGTACGGTTTAGGAGAAACGGCCGTTTTAAGTTACGACGTTTCGCGAACGAAACATTACCCTCGCCTTACTTTGAAACATAGGTTAAAGACCTTAAATGACTAATTGGAGTATGAAACACTTATGTAAAGTGTAATAGGAAGTTGGTAAGACACTCGCGAAGTAATCGCCTTAAAACTCGTAATGGTTAATTTATTAAAAATGGTGGAGCCGAGGGTACTCGAGCGACTTAAGAGAATCAGTAAGCGCAAAGCGAGCGTTAGAGTCTAATTTGGTTAAAGTGTAGATTTACAAGTGACTTCGGTTTAATTCCAACTTATATATTGTTTATAGGTTACCAGACTCGTCCCGAGCCATTTGTAACCCCCAGTCACTCAGGCAAGTTTTCTACCCGTTATACTGTTGTTGTGATGTATATGTGTATATGCATGATCTTTTGATAAATGCATAGTTGTTATTAGCAAATTCTTGCGATATATTGTAGCATGTGATATGGTATATATGCATGCCTATTTCGTATTCTTGATTTATATATCTGTTGGTTCAAATGCTTATTCGTTGTATAATACATATGCTAGAGATAAGCGGTATTTGCGTATACCCTTAGTATAGGGGATCAAAAGGTGAACTTTTTCTAAAATCGGGAGGCGAGGCTCCCGAGTATAATATATATTTATATATATATATTGATATAGTTTTTAAAACTATTAATCGAATAAGGTTTATTCGATAACTTTATTTTATTTAATGAATATTATTACGAATATTCATTCGAGGGCTTATGACTCCTTTATTTTATTTAATGAATATTATTACGAATATTCATTCGAGCGCTTATGACTTCTTTATTTTATTAAATGAATATTATTTTGAATATTCATTCGAGGGCTTATGACTTCTTTATTTTATTAAATGAATATTATTTTGAATATTCATTCGAGGACTTATGACTCCTTTTATTTTATTATTTGAATATTATTTGAATATTCATTCGAGGGCTTATGACTCTTTTATATTATTTATTGAATATTATTTGAATATTCATTCGAGGGCTTATGACTCAGTTTATATTATTTAATGAATATTATTTGAATATTCATTTGAGGATCTATGACTCCGATTATTTGCTGAGATATGTTCTTTATTTTATTAAAGAATAAGGTGTCGATAATCAAACTTATCTTTGATTATTCAAATAAAGATAGTACTTTCGTATAAGTATATCTTTGGTTATTTAATACTCATTTCAAGTATAAGTTTTAAAACTTCTACTTCAATTATTTTTATAAAGATTATTCTTTATGGGCTCAGTGGTGTATTTTACATTCGCAACGAGGTTGCTGTTTTGAGAAAACATCTTGATTACTTGCCCATCGTTCGGGAAGTAAGTTCATCTATTTGAGTCGACATAAGCAACATGGGCTCAGTGGGCGTCCATGAAAGTGTAAGTGGCTCAGTGGGAGTCCATCAAATGCGTAAGTGACTGAGTGGCAGTCCAGCATAAGGTCCTATTCCGGCCAGGGTGATGACCAGTGGGGAATTCGTCCATCTACTAGTAGAAAAGGTTACTTATTGGTATCTTTGCCTGATCAGCAAGATATCAGGTTTATGCCAAGGTTTTCTCCTTTCCAAATTCATTGGATATTGCAACTCTGTTTATAATTTTCATAACAGAGGTTTTCAAGGAGTGTATGAAATGTATATATATAGGTGTATATATATATCGGGATTTAATGAAGTATCTCGTAACTTCATTATTTATAATGATATTCAAAGATTGAATCTATTCCAATCTTGTCTTGTAGTCTCATCTATGTGATGAATTTTTGAACTGATTATAACTTGAACGGTGGTAGTTCAAGTAATATTTGGAAAAGATATAAGTATATTGGGGTATCTTGTAACTTCATATTTTCAACTTATATCTAGTTAATGATTATCTTATGCATATCAAAGATTTTCAGAAAAACGCTGAGACAAGGGTAGATATATGAGATCACCTTGCAATGATATTTTTATACAGTTATAAACTGGAACTCTATGTATATTATGCATGGAAGAGGACTTCCAAGATTTTGAAAAGTATATATGTATATATACTGAATATTTTGCGACTTCATCGCATTAAGATATCAAACTTGGTTCATTTCTTTTGACCAAGACTTTCATGAGTACTATGAGAAGGCTCATATATTGTTAATCATTATACATATTATTTTGGTGGGCTTGCTGCTCACCCTTGCTTTCTTCTTTCATCATATAACAACAGATAGAAAAGATGAACAGGACCAAGCTCCCGATTCGCAAGCGGTTAGAAAACGTTCCGCAGTCTTCTGAAAGCATTGATGCCGCCGTAGCTGAGGTAGGAGCTACCAATAGGCTAGGTTTTCAACTATTGATAAACCAGACTTATGTATAATATGAATTGTAATAATGGCAAGGAATATGTAAATTTATTCAGAACCTTTTTAAGGTGTAACGTTTTATAATTGTGGAATATAAGGACTTGTGTTATTTTTGAGTGTTCATCTCTGAGACTATAACTTGTGGTGTGTGTGTTTATTGTGGGGTCACAGTACAGAGTAGTTGATTATTTATTAAGATTGGGTGTTATTAAGGGAAATGGAACTCGTGACAACCTGGATCCCCGACCCCGGATTTGGGGGTGTTACAGAATTCTTCTAGTTGTTTCGTTGTACTGTCGTTCTTTGCAGGAGTTTTTTTTTTCAACAGAAATCAACGTATTATGGACCAAACGGGCAAAGTTCCATCTACCTCTCACGCATGGAAAGCAAACAAGGGCATATGGCGATAATTGCAAATCATTAGCCCCAGTCAGGGATGTACTAAGAATATAGGGAATCTACTCCAATGAGGAATACGTCTCCGAGAACGAGAAATTGCGATTTTCCTGTGAAACATGTTATTCAGAATATGGATGTGGTGATGTGAATGATTATCGTGGATACCTTATACGTTAAAACATTGAAAGATGTGAGGGCAACTTGATTGTTTAGCTCCCAAGGTTTTGTTGATAAGATGAATTACCCTGTTGGATTGATAAGATTGTGATTAAAGGACTAGCAAGTCAAGAACGTGTAGTTGTTAAATAAGTGAGTACCAATGGTGGAATTGAGATTTCTGGCAATAAGTTGTGAAGAATTGATATCATGGAAGATAAGAGGATTAGACATTATTCTAAGGAATGGATTAACTATTAAAGCGTGATGTCCAGACGGACCGTCGTGGTGAAAAGATAATTCTGAGGACGCCAAATGAGAAGGTGATGAGGTTCATAAGATGAAAGAAGGTAAAGAATTTGTTAATGATGATTATGGTGACCAAGATATGAGCATTATGGTGATTATGGGATACATAAAAGTCGGAAGCAAACAAAATTTGAAGATTTTATAGCAATTAAGGAGTTTCAAGATATGTTTCCAGATGAGTTATCAACATTACCTCCAGATAGGGAAATGAAGCTCGCGATTGACTTAGCACCTGAGACGAAGCCAGTGACCAAGGCCTTACACAAAATGGCACCAGTTAAAATGAGGAAGTTAGCAAAGCAGATGCAAGAGATATTAGAAGAAGAAGCGATTAGACCCAGTGTATCCCATAAGGTGCACCGGTATTAATTATTAATAAGAAAGATGGAAGTATGAGATTATGCGTCGACTAGCGAAAGCTCAACAAGTTTACTATCAAGAGTAAGTATCTGTTACCTCAACCCAATGATTTGTTTGATCAAACGAAAGGAGCAAAGTACTTTTATAAGATTGATTTAAGACTTGGTATTTCACCAATTGAAGATTAAACCTATGGATATATCAAAGATAATTTTCAGAACTAAGTACTGTTCTCGTATTGTCATTTCGATTAACCAATATACCAGTAATATTTGAACTTAATGGACAGAATCTTTAAGGAATATCTGGATAAGCTATAGTGTAATACTTAAAGTCAAAGGAGGACCATGCAAATCATTTAATGATAACTGGGAAGTTGGAGAAGAAAGAAATTGTATGAAATATAGTTCTTAGCATAAATAGTCAATGTGGAGAAGATCAAAAGAGATTCAGCAGAAATTAAAGTTACTATGAATGAAAAGAGACCGGAAACACCAACAAAAGTAAGAAGTTTTATCATGGGCCGGTTACTATCGGAAATTTGTGCAAGATTTCTTGAAAGTTACAATATCTTGGATGAAGCTAACCAGAAAAAGCAAGAAGTTTATATGAAATGGAGAAGGGTGAAGAAAGTTTTGCGGAGTTAAATAAAAGAATGGTTACAGTACCTGCTTTATCACTTTGAAGGTATTAAGAAGATTTGGTAATTTATAGTGATGCTTCTTATAAGAGAGTAGGATGTGTGTTGATGCAGCACATTAAAGGTATTATATATGCACCCAGACAACCGAAACCTTATGAGCAGAAGTATCCTACTCACAATTGGGACTAACAGTAGTAATATCTGTTTTGAAAGATTGGGAAACATGATATGTATGGAGAAAAGTGTAAGATCTATGCGGACCATAAAAGTTTAAAGTATGTACTCACGAGGAAAATCAAATGTAGAGGCAGGCGATAAGCAAAAAGGAGAGAATGAACATAGAAACTGTACAAGAAGAATTATCTATGGAATTTTAGAAGTTGGAGTTGGAAGTCAGACATATAATCCCAAGGCAATAAGGATAGGTAGTATGACCTTTCAATCAGAATTGCTAAGAAAAGATAAGGAGATGTCAAGGGAAGATAATGGATCACGATGTTAACAGTTAGTAAGAGGAAGATTATGCACCCAGAAGAACAATCACGATATTCCTAGATTTTCTTCCAGTACTTGGATGCTATAAGTAGAAGAATTAAGAAATGAGATTCTACCGGAAATTCACGAGATAAAGTATTTAATTTATAGAAGAAATGCCAAGATATAAGTAAATTTAAAGAAAAATAGTGATAACCAAGTATAAAAAGGAAATCTCAAAATGGATTAGGAAGTGTTGGACATGTCAAAGAATTAAGGCGAAGTATGGGAGGCCTAGTGCATAAGGCAGACCCAGGAAGTGATTTTACAAGAAACGAATTGTGAAGTGTACCAGTGATGTTAAGGGAGAAAAGGAATGAAATTATGAGAGTATGTACTGATTATCGGGAGTTTAACAAAACAACGAATAAGAAGAAGTGAGACCCTATAAAGAATTGATTACTTACGAGACCTAATTCAAGAAGTATGTTATATCTCGGGGATTAACTTAAGATCCGACCTGAGAACATATCAAAGATTACAATTAAAGTGAGTTAAGAGCATTGCAAGCTCTGGTGATATTATGTGAAATAACAAGTGTATCAGGTGACTATTAGGAGTCAAGGAACGTGGTGTATAAGGAGTACTTGGATAAGCAAATTGTATTTATTAATAACATCCTCAGCTATTCAAGGAATAAGAAAGTCTGTGTGGAATGCCCAAGGATTTTTCTCCAAAGATCAGAAGAAAAGCAACTATACGTTGAGTCTTCAAGAATGAAATATTGACTAAGGTTAACAAAAGATTCTGAACTAATCCATTAACAACTACCTAAGCAAAGCCGTATGGTAACAGATGCCTTATGCCGACAGAAAGGATTGGATGTAATTAAGACCACCGAGGAGTTAATAAACGAATTGGAAAGAGTGGAATCTGAAGTTCAAATACTTAAAGGTGATAATACGTGGATATATGAGATTACTTTTCAAGCCTTAACTGATGGAAAAGAGTAAGAGATGTTTAAATGTTTGGAAACCAAGTTCTAAACGAGCACTGCCTATCATCCTTAAACGGAGAGTCAGAGCACGGAAGTAATTGAGAAAATGTAAGATATGTTGAGAAGTTGAGTTTTAAGGAAATACTGGAATGATCATTTATCAGCAATGTCAGCTTTGGAATGCCACTTTATCAAGCCTCATGTGAACGCAAGTGTAGGTCCCCATTTTTATTGAGATAAAGTGGGAGAAAGAAAATTGTCAAATTCTAAGTTAATTCAGCACACCAAGAGCGTAGTAATATTGATTGAAGCAGCTCGGAGTAGACAAAGAAAGAAGGCGAAATTTTATCGAGAGAGAATATGAGTATATAAATAGGACCAGTAGTGTTAGTACAAGTTTCATATTGAAAGAGACTGGATAAGTTTGAGTAGAAGGGACAGGTTAAGACCTAATATTAATGAACCATTCGAGGTATTAATAAATATAGGTAAAGTTGTTCATAAGTTGATATGACCGTCGCAATAGTTTGTACATATAATGTGTTTTTCCTGTCAATATTAAAGCGATAAGTATTTGATTTGAATTAAGCGATTGGTTAGGATCCAATGGACTCTTGTCCAAGTTTATTCTACATATAGTGATCGATCCAAATTCTTGATCGTTAAAGGCGAGTTCTTGGAAATGAGTGTATATCTATAGTGAATACGTTTGAAATCCTCGAGTAGAAAAGTCTACTTGGAAATTAGAGTCAGATATGCTTGACAAATATCCTCACTTGTTTAGTTAAACCAGATTCTGAGGACAGAATCTTTTTAATGGGAGAAGGATATAACGACTCGTGTATTTTTGAATTATTTAAATATGTAATTATGGAAGTATTAATTAAATAAAATATGTGTTTTGGTTTTGGCAGCAGTGTGTTGATATATACTATTTGTCTGTGATTTATTGGTGTAAAAGATTGGAATGTGTAGTTAAAAACTGAGTTATATTGTTCTGTTTTATTTTTAAAGGTGATTTTTATTACAATTTTAAATCCGTAAATATTTGGATTGTCTCTAAAATTAGTTTTATGATTTTATAATTTCAATAATTATTTTTGGGATTTTACAAAATTTAGAAATCAACATTTTATTAATTATTTAACCCAGTATGATTTTCTGATTACATTTATTTGTAAAATCTGTATTTAATTCCAGAATTCTTCAAAAATTATGAAACTCATATTTATCTAAGTTTGGAATATTCCGAGATTTTTAAAATGATTTTGGAAATTTTCGGGATTTATTTCACCCGCGCGTTGATTCATTTATTTGTTAAAAGCGGGTATAAATTGCGTTTCAGAAATTATTTTAAAATTACAAAATTTACGTTTTTATAAACTTCGGGATATTTATAACATTTTAAGACTATTTTCGTGATTTTCTGAATTAGTTCTAAGTGTAGCTCGGTTCGTTAATTGTGAAATGCGGGTACTAATTGCCTTTTTAAAAATGCTTTAAAAATTATGGAAATTTTTGCTTTATTAATTTTTAAATATTCCGGAAGTTTTCAAATTATTTTGGTAATCTTTCTAGCTATACTCACCCGCAAGTTGTTTATTAAATCGTGAAAAACGATTCGACATCGGGCTGCTAGAAGATTATACTTATCATTTTTGCTACGTGTCAAAATTTTATACTAGTACAAACACGTGTTGTCCTGCTACTGTTGGGTTCATTATTATATATTTTTTAAAAAAAGAGAAAAACAAAAGAAGCAAAGATAATTCAGAGGAGGAGACAAAAACAGAGAAAAATAAGGGAAGGGGAGCTCGATTTCGGTGACCTTTCATTTCTCTCTATTCGACTGTTCTCTCTTCCCTCTCGTTATTTTTCTTGCTTCTTCCTTGGTTTTGTCCGGTTTCACTCCCGGTTTTGGTGAGCTCTTCCAGCCATCATTTCCGTTTATCAATTTGTCTACTTCGGTTGTTGTTTGGTAGATATACACACGCATATACAGGCGTGTATGTGTGTGTATCAATTAAATGACTGTGGTGTTAGATTGTGTTGTATTCGATTGATTCTTCCAGGTTGTAATGCTTGCCTCTTCTGTTTTCTGGCCTGTCCTATTCTGGTTCATGTGATGATGTTCGTGCGCGTGTTTACACGCGGTGGTGTTTAAGAATTTTACTGATTTAATTTTTATTTTAATTGCTGCAGTGAATAAATTGAATTGAGGTTTCGTGAAATAAAATTTATCGTGCGGAGATGAATTATAATTAATCGGTGAAAATTTGTATGGAAACCCGAAATTAATCGGGCACCGACAAATTTTTATCGCCGTCGACGATGAGCCTCGGCGAGTCGACGGTGGACGGTGATGAATTTATTCTGAGTCCTAATTTTATAAAATAAATAAAATAAGTCGTGTAATTAGTTTCGTATGTGAATTGTTGTGGAACTGTGAAAAATTGGATTGTGATTTGTTGTTATTGACGTCGATTGATGTTTTGACGGGTAGTCCGATAAACAAAGGGGACGCTGTCCGATTTCCGGAAAATCGAACTACGGAAATACGGGAGCCTATCCGAGGATTATCGGGACGTCGAGCGAGTATAAGTAAATACATATACGTATGTTTTATACAAAACCTGATTGTATGTTGTAGTGAAACATTTTGCCAAAACCAATAACCCTAATTTCATACAATGACGAGTATACGCATTTTCTGAAAATGAACACCGAATTGATTTTGAGGACGTGAATCCTAACTGATGCATGTATTTCAATAATGTATGTGTTACGAGTCGGGTTTTGTTAACGCATGGGTAGATTGTTAGCGCGGATATGTCAAGCATAATCGAATGTCTAAGTTAGGGTGTTTCGACCTTGTAGGTTCTAGTCGGAATGCCCAAGAATTGGCATTGGACGAAAGATAGTTGGTGGTCAGTCGAAAAGCTTAGTAAGGTTCCAATCAAAGGACTTAAGGTTGAGGTCGAATCCAGAGTGATCTAGTGGATAGACAATAAAGCCTGAGCGACAGAGTCGGCTCAGAGTCGATCAGTAATAGTTGTAAAGCCCTGTAAGGCAAGTACTTCTGAACTTTTCATCAAGATATATCGCAAATATTTTCGAACTGTTTCATAATATGTCGCTATTATTCAAAATAACTCATGTTTTATATTGCAAGTACTCTAAACTATTTACCCTTGAACCCTGATTTTCTTGATCTTGAGCCGTAAGCCTTTTTCTTTGTAAACCATCCTTTGTTGATCCTCAGATACCAAATCACACAAATATGATACTACTCCCCAAATGTATAACTACCAAACACCAAACAGTGGAACAAAATTGTTTGAGAACACTGAAACTTTTATACTCCAACCATTCTTTATAACATCAAAGAACTATACCTTGAAAAATCATTATTTGTCTAATACATGATCTTTTACGGACTGAAAACCGTTGCTTATACATACCCTGATATACCCTTGTACTATCCATGAGTTTCCTTACGTTTTATTCAAGTGTTTAACCATCATTGATTATGATCTTGTTGTATCGAATTATATTGTTTATCATATTGAACTGCTTTAGAATTGGATAGTTTTTTTTATGTATGGACCAGATTCGTGGTCAGACCATACCAATGGTCAAGTTAGGCCAATGTGTGCCTTGGATCCAGTAGTTAGAGCAGTGTTGTGTGCTTTGCTCGGGGTTAGTGCGTGACTGATCAGCAGCCTAACCTTGGTTTTAAAAACATAAAATGAATATCCAATTCTAATAATTATTTAGCAATAAACTTGATTCCTCTGAATCATCTCGTTTGATCATTGATTAACCTCAATTTTGTCATTGTGACTTGCTGAGCTAGTTAGCTCACCCTTGCGAATCGTTTATATATTTTACAGTTGAAAAGGATATGGATGATAGTGAAGTTCCTCAGTCCAAAGTGTGGGCTAAGGTTCCAGTATGAGTTGGATCGAGCTAGCAGGAGCTTCATTCGGTAGAGAGATATTAAGATTGTAAGAATGATTTTATTATCAGTTGTAAGTTAAATTAGTTGGGATTTGGTACGTTGTAATAAAAGTTAAAGTTGTGGCTTGTTTTCATACTTTAACCTGTTACGATCCGTGGTTATGTGAAGCAGGGTCATTAAAAATAATATTTCTTATACAAGTTTATATGTTGTCTTTGTGTTGTGGACCCCAAACTTCTGACCCGGGTTCGGAGGGCGCCACAGGTTGGTATCAGAGCTACAGGTTTTAAGTCAATGAAACAAGCCTAGATTGTCGGGATTGGGTAGAGGGTTAGGATTAGGAATAGGAAATAGAAAGATAAGATGTTGTGAGGTTGAGTGAGATTGTATAGTAGGTCTCCGGCATGGTTCGTATTGCGATTCAGGATTCTTAGCTTGCGACGTGATTTCCAGACAACGGCAATGTCAGATCCTGATTTCCCTGTACCATCCGATCATTTGGAGCTTTCCGTGTACCATCCGATCGTTTCGATCTTTTCTAGTTCATTCCCACAGAGACTGTATTGGTTAACTATCTAAATTACGCACCTACGCAACAGTGTATGGTTATTATTCAATGCTAAGACTATAACAAAGTGAGATTGTTTATAACTAAGAATTACGCTAATTATTATAACTAAGAGAATAAAATAGACTGAATTAATATATATGACAAATATGGGATTCTAAATTCATTAAATACTTCATTCAATAGCCTTATTATTCTCAACATTAGCATGCAATGGTGATGACACTAATCAGATAACACGAAACTGATAAATGCCAACTTTCGTTGAATGAATACCATTCTACTAGACATCCACAAAAGAGATAGAAGCTAAATAGGCACCAATTATATTGAGACCCTATATGTCTATAGGATTTGACAACATAACGGTTTAAGCACAAGTTATCTATCTTGATTACATAGGGCAAGTAAGATGGGTAAAATTACCTACGAATCATGCATAACAATACATGAACCTATGCTAGCATGGCAAGTTCTAAATCCTTAAATTCACTTTCGCTTCATTAAGAATTAACACACTATCTTATAAGTTCGTGACGCTCATAAGACGAATAAGCACAACCATAACTAGGATATCATACAATCACCACACACGAAGGCATCAAATAAATTAACTAAAGAAATCCATAAATAAATCCGCTTGAACCCCACGATAACGATTAGCTCATAATCGAACTCATCACCAACATGGGTTCCAATGAAAACATGATATAGAAAACGTAGTCTTTATACGAATAATTAAACCAAAGTACACACAAGAATATAGGTTCAAACAAACAAGAAACAAGCATCCAAATTACAACTCAAAACAAAGATTCACAAGAATAAACTAGATCGTCTTCGCCTTTGTTGAATTATGCTAAAAGATCTCATGCCGTCTTCTCCTCCCTTGATGTCTTCAAACTCTGAATTATGATTTCTATATCTTAATAAATGACCTAAGTTATGCTTATATAGCAGTCCATGCACCCGAGGAGTCCAGAATTTGAATTGCAAAAGAATCAAGATTATTAATTCCCAACCCAGCACGGCCGCGCTGACTTTCTGCTCCCTGGCGCGGCCGCACGCAACATCATCGCGGGCGCGCCGACCTTCTGCCAAAAAAACTTTATTTTTCCTTCTTTATTCCTTGCAGCTTCGAGCCAGTCTTTCAAGCTTTTATTCCAACACATCCTAAACACCATATTAGCATCAAAACAATATTAATTCACTTGATTCATGAAGTATAGCCTGAAATGCAAAAACACTTGAAAACACGTTAAAACACAAATAACTTGAGTACAAATACATCAACTCAAAGCTTATTAGAGCATAAATAAGTGTCATAAATGCCACTTAACAAAAGGTAAGAAACATTTTGCATAACAGTCTTGATTCTGTGATGTCAAACAGGGTCATAACCTACAAGACTGTCAAAGAAATCTGGGATGCTCTTGAAACTCAATGTCAAGGAACCATGGCCATCAAGAAGAACAGAAGGGTTGTTCTGATTCAAGAAATGAACACTTTGAGGCCAAGCCTGATGAAAATCTCACTGACATCTATGACATATTTCTGACTCTGCTAAACAATCTGTCTTTGGTGGGAAAGGTGTATGATCGAGAGGATTCAAACACCAAGTTTTTGAGAGCTTTGAGTGAAGAATGGGAGAATCAGACTTCAATCATATGACATCAGTATGATCTGGACGTAATTACTCTGGATGAAGTCTATGGCATGCTGAGAACTTATGATTTGGAGGTTCAGCAAAGGAGAGAGAGGAAAAATAGCAAAGGGAAATCTGTTGCTTTGAAAGTTAATGATAAAGCTTCAAAAGAAAAGTCTGTTGGAGCTGTACAAAAGAAGAACAATTTTCCAGAATCAGATATTTATGATTCATCATCAAATCCTGATGATGATACTGATTCTGGAACTGATGAGAACATGACAGATTCTGATGTCATGCAAATGGCCGCATTGCTGGTTAAGGGCTTCAGGAGAATGCAATTCAGGAAGTCTAGGAACACCAGAAGCTTCCGGAAGAAGTTAACTGGAGGTGAAAAGAAGTCAACTGGGAGAAAAGATGGAAAGGACTCTAAAGCTGGGAAGCTAGACATGACAAAGATCATGTGCTACAACTGTGATGAACCTGGTCACTTTGCCTCAGAGTGCAAGAAAACAAAGCATGATAAAGGGAAGAGCAAAGTCCTGATCACTTTAAGCAATAATTGGATGGACTCCTCAGACTCTGAAGATGAAAACACATGATATGCACTGATGGCCAGTCTTGATGATCCTGCTGCTTCTGAGCCTAAGGTACAAACTCTTTTCTTCTCTTTTGATACTGAAAATATATCTGAATTGAAATCTATTCTTAAATCTTTGCATTGTAGTTTTAAAAATAAGACCTTAGAAAATGATAAACTTATAACTGAAATTAAGATCTTGAAATCTAGGAATGATCAGTTAGGGTCTGACTTAATTCATCAGTTAGATTTGAAGAAAGAATGTGAGAGAGTTAAACATACAGTTAATATTCTTGAGTCTAGATACAGTATGTTAGAAAAGGATCTAGAAAATAAGAGAAAAACCTTTAAATCCTGGACTGATTCAAGAAAAAAGGTTCATGAGACGATCTCAAAGAGAAACGGGAAAGAATGCCTAGGCTATAAAGATGGAATTAAGGATGTTGACACTGAAAATAAAATTTCCCTTAAAACTCCTGTTGAGTTTATTTCATCAGAAGCTGATGAACCCAAATCCACTTTTGAAAAGGGTTCAACATCAGTATCACAAGAAAAACTGGTAAATGATAAAATTCAGAGAAAGAAAAGCAGGGAAACCATTAAGTCTGTTAAGAAAGAAAAGAACATAGGACTTTTGACAGCGAGATAATTGAAAAAGAAAATATTTGAGGTTACTGACAAACCTCAAGTAAAGAGTCCTAAAAGAAACAGGAATGGTAAGCAAGGTATTTATAAGGATTCAAGTTACAAGGTTGTTCCCAATGATCCTAGGAAAACTTGTTTTAACTGTGGAAATACTAATCATCTTGCTATTGATTGCAGGAGGAATAAGAAAAGGAAAACTGCTATTCCTGAGTCTGATGTTAGGGGTAGATCAATATTTTATAAACCATAAAATCCTTGTTTTCATTATGGTAGTAGCTGGAATTCGATTTATACTTGTAGTTCTTATCACAAGTTGTATCACAATTACTATAAACCGTTGCCTAAGTTCAATAAAGTTGCTTGTGTGATTAGTCTTGTTGATTTTACTAAACTTGCTTCTGACAAGACAGGTCCTGACAAAGGAAAGACTGTCAAAAGTACTCCTGACACATAAAGGCTTAAGTTGTCCAAAAAGAGGACCCAACAAGTGTGGGTCCTTAAAAATCCTTCTAATTAATTATTCCTCTGATTGCAGGGTAACAAGAAAAATACACTTGTCTTGGATAGTGGATGTTCAGGACACATGACTGGAAATAAATCCCTGCTATCAGAATTTAAGAAGAAGGCTGGCCCAGATGTATCTTATGGAGATGGAAATGTAGGACATACTCTAAGATATGGCAACTTGATAGTTGGAAAGGTAGCAATAGAAAATGTAGCTCTGGTGGAAGGACTGAAGCATAATCTTCTGAGCATTAGTCAAATCACTGACATAGGTTATCATGTTGTATTCTATGACTCACACTGCGAAGTTGTTCATAACAAGTCAAAGAAAATTGTCTTGATAGGATACAAATATGGTAACATTTATGAAGCAAGGCTACATGAAAGTCTTGAAAAGGAAGCTACTTACCTTATCTCTAAGGCATCAGTAGATGAGAGCTGGGCACGGCATAAGAAGCTCTCACATCTCAATTTCAGCTCAATCAATGAACTTGCCAAGAAGGAGCTTGTAAGAAGATTACCAAACATGATATACTCAAGTGATGGTCTTTGTGATGCTTTCCAAAAGTCTAAACAAAGAAGAGTATCTTTCAAAAGCAAAACAAAATTCTCTATCTCTGAGCCATATCACATGGTACACCTGGACCTTTTTGGACCAGTGAACATAATGTCTATCAACATGAAAAGGTACACACTTGTAATTGTTGATGATTTCACTAGATATACATGGGTTTATTTTCTACACAAGAAGGATGAAACTCCATAAATTATTTTGGACCACATAAGGCAAATTGAAAATGGATCTACTCACAAAGTGAAAATCCTGAGAAGTGATAATTGTAACACCCCCAAATCCGGGGTCGGGGATCCGGGTTGTCACGAGTTCCATTTCCCTTAATAACATTTAATCTTAATAAACAACCAACTAATGCGTACTGTGACCCCACAATATACACACACACCACAAGTTATAGTCTCAGAGATGAATACCCAAAATAACACAAGTCGTTTTATACCACAATTATAAGCCATTACACCTTAAAAGGGTTTCTGAATAAATTTACATTTCTTTGCCATTATTACAATTCATATAGATACATAAGTCTGGTACATCAGAAGTTGAAAGCCTAGCCTATTGGTAATTCGTACCTCAACTACAACGGCATCAACGCTTACAAGAAACTGCGGAACATTTCCTAACCGCTTGCGAATTGGAAGCTTGGTCATGTTCATCTTTTCTATCTGTTGTTGTGTGATGAAAGAAGAAAGCAAGGGTGAGCAACAAGCCCACCGAAATAATATGCATAATAATTTACAAAATATGAGCATTCTCACAGTACTCATGAAAGTCTTGGTCAAAAAGAATTGAACCAAATTTGATCTCTTAATGCGACCAAGTCGCAAAATATTTAGTATATATGTATGTATACTTTTCACAATCTTGAAATCCTCTGCCATGTATAATATACACAGAGTTCCAGTTTATAACTGTCTCAAAAAATATCGTTGCAAGGTGATCTCATATATCTAACCTTGTCTCAACGTTTTTCTGAAAATCCTTGTCATGCATAAGATAATCATTAACCAGATATAGTTAAAAAGGTGAAGTTACGAGATACTCAAATATACTTATATCTTTTCCGAATACTACTTGAACTACCACCGTTCAAGGTATAATCAGTTTCAAAAGTTCATCACATAGATGAGACTACAAGATAAAATTTGAATAGATTTAATCTTTGAAATATCATTCAAAAGAAATGAAGTTACGAGATACTTCATTAAGTCCCGATATATATATATATATATACACCTATATATATCTCATACTTTCCTCGGAAACCTCTGTTATGAAAAGTATAAATTGAGGTATAATATCCAATGAATTTGGAAAGAAGAAAACCTTGGCATAAACCTAATATCTTGCTGATCATGCAAATATACCAATAAGTAACCTTTTCTACTAGTAGATGGACGAATTCCCCACTGGCCATTACCCTGGCCGCATTAGGACCTATGCTGGACTGCCACTCAGCCACTTACGCATTGATGGACTCCCACTAAGCCTAAACTTTCATGGACGCCCACTGAGCCCATGTTGCTTATGCCGACTCAAATAGATGGACTTACTTCCCGAATGTTGGGCAAGTAATCAAAATGTTTTCTCAAAATAGCAACCTCATTGCAAATATAAAATACACCACAGAGCCAGATCCCTCAGGTTTTGAGCGAGTATTTAAATCCCCTTCGAAAGAAAGATCTTAAATCTAAAATTGAGTTTTGGGATCTGCTCTAACTTTTAAAAATCATTTTGAAGACTCGAAAATATTTTTAAGAATGTTTGGAGTAATGTTGATTTAATAAAATAAATCAGTCTCGATATGTTGGAGAAAATCTCTGAATATTATTACTTAAATAATATTCCCATAAAGGATAATCTTTATAAAATAATTGAATTAGAAGTTTTACTACTCATACTTGAAATGAATAATAAATAACCAAAGATATACTTATACGAAAGTACGATCTTTATTTGAATAATCGAAAATAAGTTTGATTATCGAAACATTATTCTTTAATAAAATAAAGAATCTTATTTAATAAATAAGCGGAGTCATAAGTCCTCGAATGAATATTCAAAATAATATTCATTAAATAAAATTAACAGAGGCATAAGTACTCGAATGAATATTCAAAATAATATTCAGTAAACAAAATAAAGTTATCGAATAAACATTATTCGATTAATAGTTTTGAAAACTATATCTATATATATATAAATATATATATATATATAATATACTTGGGAACATCGACTCCCGGTTTAGAAAATGTTCACCTTTGGGTCCCCTATACTAAGGGTATACGCAACTACTGCTTATCTCTAGCATAGGTATTATGCAACTTATAAGCATTTGAATCAACAATTAGATATCAAGATTAAGAAACATGCATGCATATATACCATATCAGCATGCTCCAATATATCGCAAGATTTGCTAATAACAATCATGCACTTATCACAAAATAATGCATATACATATATACATCACAACAACAGTATAACGGGTAGAAAACTTGCCTGAGTTTTCCTGGATAGACTTAAGCTTAGAGTGGGTCCGATAACCTATGAACAACAACATAAGTCAGAATTAAACTCCGGTCGCTTAAGAAACTAGACTTTAACTAATTGAACCCTAACGTTCGCTTATGGTCACTCCTACGCTTAACGAATCACATAAGTCGTTCGAGTACACTCGGCTCCACCATTTTTAATAAATTAACCATTAAGAATTTTAAGGCGATTCTTTGACCACATCTCTTGGAAGCTTCCTACCCATTCTACTTGTATGTGCTTGCCCCTTGGTCGTTTATTTGTTTTACGGTTCGCTTAACTCTCGTTCTCATTGATCGTTTGAAGGATCATATCCGGGATCTCATTATTTGGGTTCCCCTAAACCTTTTACAATCTTTTATATTCCTTTTATGATCCTCTCTTATAATCCTTGAATTTAAATCCTTTTAATCATGTTACCTTATATTCAATTCTTTCGGTATCTGGTGGATTTTCGGGAAAAATCAAAGTGTTCGAATTTGAATTCTGACGATCTTTACATACACTTATATACCCTATGGAGTACTAATAAGATCTCAGAATATCAATAAAAGAACTCCTACATAGTGTGGCATGAAAAGTTTTCTTAATCAGCATAATCAGCAAAATCACTATTCATAAGGGTTACAAAAAGTCCAAAATTTTTGGGGTTATTACAGTCTCCCCTCCTTAAAAGAATTCCGTCCCGGAATCAGATAGAAAATGAAGAGGGATACTTTCTTAGCATTGCACTTTCTAACTCTCAAGTAAATTTTCCACATTGTGGTTCTACCACCAAACTCTGACTAGTTTCATAACCCTTCTCCTAAGCACTTGTTCCTTTTTGATCTATAACCCTTCCTGGTTGCTCCATATAGGTTACGTCTGGTTGCATGTCTATGCGCTCATATGCCCTTATTTGTCTGGCATCCGGATTACACTTCCTTAACATTGATACGTGGAATATGTTATGAACTTGCTGCAGGTTCGGGGGTAGGGCTAGCTCATATGCTAACTTCCCAATACGTCTTAATATCTCCAAGGGTCCAACACATTATGGAATTAGCTTTCCATTCTTTCCGAGCCTCATCGATCCTTTCCAAGGGAATACCTTTAACATCACTAGGTCCCCTATTTCATACTCTTTGTCCTTTCGTGTCAAATCAGCATACTTTTTATATCCATCTTGGGCTACTATCAGCCGTCCTCTGATTAAATCTTTTATATTCTTTGTCCTTTGGACCACTGTTGGTCCGAGCATCTTGCGCTCTACAACTTCATCCTAACATAAGGGAGATCGACATTGTCTTCCCTCAAGGATCTCATAAGGCGACATCTCGATACCTGACATACGATCTATTGTTGTGAGAAAATTCAATCCACGTTAAGTGATCATTCCAAATTCTTTCAAGTCTATTGCACAGACTCTCATCATAGCTTCTAGCATTATAGCTTTTGCTTCTCAATACCCACTCTTTTCCAGTTCGTAATCGTTACTTTCTTTCGTACCTAATATTATACTGGTTACACTTTTGCTTGTTAGCGTTCTATAACCTTTTAATAACCGCATCAAGATTACGAAACCGGCATGCATATATACCATATCACATGCTCCAATATATCACAAAAATTTGCTAATTAACCATCATGCATCTATCATAAGATAATGCATATACATATGTATACATCACAACAACAGTATAACGGGTAGAAAACTTGCCTGAGTGATCCCGGATAGACTTAGCTTAGAGTGGGTCCGATAACCTATGAACATTAACATAAGTCGGAATTAAACCCCGGTCGCTTAAGAAACTAGACTTTAACCAATTGAACCCTAACGTTCACTTATGGTAACTTATACGCTAACGAATCACATAAGTCACTCGAGTACCCTCGGCTCCACCATTTTTAATAAATTAACCATTAAGGGTTTTAAGGCGATTCTTTCACGAGTGCCTTACCAACTGCCTAATACACTTTACATAAATGATTCATACTCCAATTAGTCCTTTAAGGTCTTTAATTTATGTTCCAAAGTAAGGCGAGAGGTAATGGTTCGTTCGCGAAACGCCGTTACTTAAAACGGTCGTTTCTCCTAAACCGTACATCGGATTCAAATGAACCACATATCAAAACGAAGCTCGTAACATGAACTATCTAATCATGGCAATGGTCAAAATCTAACAGTGAGTTCTCGGGTCTTGATGTTAAGAGCAAAAACAGTCTAAAGTAAATCGGACATTACGACAGCTATGTTTACGCGATTACCAATTTTTCTTCTACTCCAAACCAACCACCAATCAACCACAATTCATTCACACAACCAAAATCCATCCATACCATACTACAAAAGCACCAACACCTCAAGTTCTCCAATTTATATTATTCTTAAACATGAATTAAAACTATACTTAAGTTCATTAATCAATAATCCAAGAATTACAACTCCAACTCATTACAAAACCAACCACACACTAAGTCTACAAGAATCATGCTTCTCATGAACCATAACAACAAAACTAAACCGAATACTCAAAGTAAAGTTAGGGTTTGGAGGGGTTATACCTTCCTTGGAGAGTGGAGAATCAATTAATTAGCTTGGAATCACCCTTAAAAGTCCTTATCCAAGCTTAATCTAAACAAAAACTCAAGAACAAAAATTTAAGTTCTTGAAAAACACTATTCACCCTCTTCTTCCATGATTTTTAGGAAGAGATTGTGAATGAATTAGAAGCTCAAACTTATAGGATAGCTATATCTATGTATAAGGAGTATTAGATAATTACCTCACTAATTAACAAGGCTTGGATCTTAGATTTTGGTTTTTTTCTTCTTAAAATGGAAAAGAGGCCGAGAGCTTTCTTTGAAGAAAAGAGAAGTCAACTTTGTGTTTTGGTGAAATGAATTGTTTTGGCTTGGTTGATGTTGTTTTGTTTTGATTTATTACTTTTAACCATGGTAACTTTTGCATGGCCAAGAATCAACCAACAACACCCTTCCTTTTTGTCATGCTTATGTCACCTTGTTATGTCATCCTCCCACACTTGTCCTCTTCTTATTGGTTTGATGACATCATCCCCACTAACCTCTTTGATTAGCTTCTAATTACTTGGCTAATGACCGCTGATTTGTTATACGGTTCGCTTAACTTTCATTTTCGTTTATCGTTTGAGGGATCATACCCGGGATCTTATTACTTGGGTTTCCTTATCCTTTCTCAATACATTATATTCCTTTTTATGATCCTCTCTTATAATCCTTGAATTTAAATCCTTTTTATCATGTTATCTTATACTCAACTCTTTCGGTATCTGGTGGATTTTCGGGAAAAATCAAAGTGTTTGAATTTGGATTATGACGATCTTTACATACACTTATATATCATATAGAGTGCTAATAAGATCTCAGAATAACAATAAAAGAACCCCTACATAGTGTGGCATGAAAAGTTTTCTTATTCAGCATAATCAGCAAAATCACTATTCATAAGGGTTTCAAAAATTCCAAAAATTGAGGTTATTACAGTCTCCCCTCCTTAAAAGGATTCCGTCCCGGAATCAGATAGAAAATGAATAGGGATACTTTCTTAGCATTGCACTTTCTAACTCTCAAGTATATTTTCCCACATTGTGGTTCTTCCATCAAACTCTGAATAGTTTGATAACCCTTCTCCTAAGCACTTGTCCCTTTTTTTTTCAATCTATAACCCTTCCTGGCTGTTCCATATAGGTTACGTATGGTTGCATGTCTATGCGCTCCTATGCCCCTATTTATCTGGCATTCAAATTACACTTCCTTAACATTGATACGTGGAACACATTATGAACTTGCTACATGTTCGGGGGTAGGGCTAGCTCATATGCTTTTTTCCCAATATGTCTTAATACCTCAAAGGGTCCAACAATTCGTGGGCTTAGCTTCCCTTTCTTTCCGAACCTCATCCATCCTTTCCAAGGGAATACCTATAACAGCACTAGGTCCCCTACTTCCTATTCCTTGTCCTTTCGTGTCAAATCAACATACTTCGTGTTCCCATCTTGGGCTACTACCAGCCGTCCTCTGATTAAATCTATTATATCCTTGGTCTGGTCCGAGCATCTTGCGATCTACAACTTCATCCTAACATAAGGGGGATCGACATTGTCTTCCCCCAAAGATCTCATAAGATGACGTCTCGATACCTGACATACGATCTATTGTCGTGAGAAAACTCAATCCGCGTTAAGTGATCATTCCAAATTCTTTCAAGTCTATTGCACAGACTCTCATTATAACTTTTAGCATTAGAGCTTTTGCTTCTCAATACCCATTCTTTTCCAGTTCGTAATCGCTACTACCTTCCGTTCCTAATATTATACTGGTTATACTTTTGCTCGTTAGCGTTCTATAACCTTTTAATAACCACGTCAACCTTAGTATCACGAATATGTTTCCATTCCGAATACCACCATAACTTTACTACTCCTTTTTCAGCTATTTCTATTTTCCAAAGTTTGATCAATCATATAGAAGTAAAGGAATTTGTTGAGAGATCACTATGATCATGAACACTTGTTCTATTGTATAGTTAGTACAGAAGGTGGCCATCCTTTAGTACTTGACAAGCAATTAAACAACATGTGGTATCCTACTAGGCTTCAATCACACAGATAGATAGTAATTCGGCAATACCTCCCCTTCTAGAAGGGTTGTTCTTCTCAGCTTACATGAAATGAAAAGAAGAGAAAAGAACGAACTGAAGAGAATTGTATATACGTAAAAAAAATTATTGCCATAAAATATCTGGTTTGGAATCTACCTTTGAACTATAGAGGTTTGTCATAGGAGAACAAAACATATATGTATTTATATCAACATCAAGTATTATAGCATCGTATTTCACGTGCCTAAATATTTTTGCTATTCCGTCCATCATTCTATGGACCCATGCTCTTCCTCGAGCTTATACACAATCACCTTTGAAACTCCCTCGATATCGAAAATCGAATCTGGGATCTCATTCTAGACATCATCGTTACTAGAATTCTATGCTTGCATCGCAACGTTCCTCGTATAGTCATACGACTCTCTACTGATAAGAAGGAATAAATATTCAATAGGTAAATAATCGACCTAGTTTTTCTATGAAAGATAACTTATACGTCAACACGACCCGATTAGTGGTACTCAATCTCAACATCCATTCCAATACAACTCTCAAGGTTGTAATCAGCTCATTACTCGCAGAATCATGGCTGCATTACTATGGTCCACCACTGACCTACTGTCGTCATTCACTTTCCATGAAATCTTAATATCTAACCATACAGAGTCCATACATGTAGTATAGAATTTTTCTAGGGAGTTAACATAATCACCATTCATAATTTATGAAGAACACTCCAAATTATGACGTACTTTCATGACATGAAGCAGATAAAATTGCAAAAGAGTTTCAATCAAAGCAACGATAGCAGGTTAATACCATTCTTAATCATATGCCTTGAATAGAAGACTTAACTCAAAGGTTCGTCTAGTCCTTTTTGAAACATGGTCCTGGCTTATCTCAAGATAGTACCTTCTGAGATAGATAGCCCACTCATGGCGATTACACGAATTAAACCTTTACCAAATACTATTACGGTTAGGTATTGCACAATCATCAGAAGGAATGTCAATCTTCCAAACCATAATACAACCTTCACAGCTTTAACCATCATCACTGTATTCCTTTGGCACAAGCGCCTATAATTATCCTCTTACCTTTAAAGTGTCGGCCACCTCTTTGGCCTTTCCTGATAGTAAAATTTCCTTACAGTCAATGCCATTTTAACCACCTCCAAATAAATTTTCTACCTCATTTCAACCACTGCTTATGTGAAGATGTTTTCCTTAAAATCTAATGAGTAAAAAAAAATGTCACCATTTTTCCATAAGTTATTGCCTCAGTCTTTAGAGGTTAATCACTGTCACGACTGACTCTCAATCATATTTAGAACATCTTTTATCTTAGGTCCTAATTTCCCTGAACAATTTCGACCCTTACTGGTTCGATCCATACTTTCTCGTGGTTTAACACGTGCCCCACTTGGCATCATTATAATTACGTCATATATCCTTTATCAATATTTCTATTCTTGAGAATTTTGAATATTACCTTTCTCCTTGTAAAACCTCTAAGGTTATCCTTGAATCGTTCCTCCTGTATTCCCTAGATACAGGGCATATCAAAATACCATTTATTAATACCAGAATCATTGTCTATATACTTCTGAAAAATTTCTCCACTGATCCTTAAAGGTTGTTATTACCTTAATCCTTTCCAATTCATACTGTCAAAACTCATACTATCCCTATTAAGGGTGAAATGCCAACATTTATGCATTCCCCTAGGATTCATTTTAAGTTACCGATGTTCTATCCTTAATTCCACCTTTAAAAAGGTACATGCATCCTTCCATGGATAAATCAAGTCATATATCCCTAGTAAGGGTTTCTTATTCAATCATTCCCACCTCGATAGTATATGCCGAATTTCACAATAACAACTGTATTCAAAATGAGGTCAATCAATATGGCCTCCAAAAGATAACAACGATTATCCGATTTTCTTGCCTAAATTGGGTAACGATAACAAGGATGTTCTGGAAGATATTGGTCGTGTTCAACGTGAACTTCTTCTTAATAATTCCTTATTTACTTTTGTTGTTTATCTCAACAGTCATCTCAATGTTGGGATATCTTTCATACCTGGCGTCTCCCTTTCTGGGTATCAAGCCACCGGTCTTACACTTCACATTCTTGAAGGTCACTTCCTTCATCCAATTTTCCTAATTTCTTACTTCCTTGTCTCCTCAGTCTATCCGCGTCTCATTATTTATCCTTCGAACTATCTCAAGATTTCCTCGAACCCTCCCAACTTACAGGGGATAAAATATATGTATCTCTTATTCCTTCAATCATCAACTTTAACTCATGGTGAATCACCCTCATCCTGATGATTACATACTTTTCTATTTCTATTGCTACGAGTCTTTAGGGTTTCCTCATACCCAACTCCCTTATCATTCCTCAAACTCTATTGCCTTTATATTCCTTTCCACTTCAGTTTCTTTTTTATTTTCCTTTCTCTTATCATTATTTCATGAACCAACACAACATAAGCATTGATTTCAAACATCCCGTCATTCTGGATTCGTGTCCTCAGAACGAATCTTGATAACTTTTACAACTTAGATTCATAATTCATCATACTCTTCTGCCTTTGTTCTGGCTCTAAAGCTTTTACACTATCTCCATAACCTTGGAAAGTAATGTCCTGAAACAATTGAATGAACTTAAATCAGTTTATTATAATCTCTTGCTCTGTGCCTTCCTTGGCCTTTCACCAGCGGGTGGCCTCTCTCTTAGGAGGGTAAGTGATAAAAACAGTCTTTTGTGATTCGTCAATCATTTAGAATCTCAAATGATTCTTATATTTCCTTTAGCCAGGCTCTTGCCTCGACTGGGTCAGCTTGTTCCTTGGAACTCTGAGAGCTTAGCGACTTCAAGGTCCTGAAAGAATTTCTTACCGCATTGTTTCCTCAAACTAGCTTTCATCTAAGATCTCATCTTTAAGCTCTTGAACATTTGGAACCCAAATTCTGTAGGAATACCTCATTATTCCCTTATCATCTTTCTCGGTATTAATCTTTTATTTAATCGTTGGCTCTCTGCCTTCATTCATTACTTTTTCTGGCACAATATGTTCTTTTCCGATAATTCGGACTGTATTGCAATCTCAAACAGCTTTTCGGTACCGGCTCCGGTTACCTTCACTTCTATTTCCATTTTCTCAAAATCTCTTATAAACTCTCCCAAAGACATTATCATCTTGAGTCTCTCCTTTTTACTAAGGGCATCAGCCACCACATTGGCTTTCCCCGAATGATAAAGAATCTCCCAATCATAATTCTTGATTAGCTCTAACCGCCTCCTCTGGCGTATGTTGAGTTCTTTCTACGGGAAAATATACTAGAGCATTTATGGCTTAGGTAAATCTCGCACTTCTCTCCATACAAGTAGTGCCTCCAATCTTTAGGGCAAAACTATTGCCACGAGCCCAAGCTCATGGGTGGGGATATCGAATTTTATATTCCCTTAAGTTTCTTGACGCGTACACGAGTACCTTGTTGTGCTGTATAAGAGCACCCTAATTCCTTATGCGAAGTGTCACTACACTTCACAAAATCTCATTTCCCATCCGGAAACGCTAACAGAGGGGACGTCACCAACCTTTGCTTCAGTTCTTGAAAGCCGTTCTCGCATTTCTCTGTCCATTCAAACTTCTCAGTCTTACGAGTAAGCCGCGTTAAAGGGCTACTATCTTTACAAAC
The DNA here is from genome assembly GCF_009905375.1 of Apium graveolens. Taxonomy (NCBI): domain Eukaryota; kingdom Viridiplantae; phylum Streptophyta; class Magnoliopsida; order Apiales; family Apiaceae; genus Apium; species Apium graveolens. The sequence goes on along the minus strand of NC_133648.1, from coordinate 146,396,044 downwards.
TTGAACGCACCTCCGGTAGTGACCGGCCAATCCTACCTCTGGTAGTCGCCCTAACCATAGTCATCAATTCCTCAGTGGTCCTTTATTCATTCTTGTCAGGATCCTCCACGGGATTCTTCTCAGCAACAATCCCTTCTAGGACAACATCCTCAACCGCTACATCCTCAATATGAACATCATCCGGTCCTGTGTTAGGATGCTCTATCGAATCCACAATCCGATCTCCAATAATTAATAAAACATCATCGCGTTGTTGCTCCTCAACCTCAGGGTTCGGAGTCCCGCTACCATATACGATAATGAACTACGCTTTTATCACGATATTTATAAGGGTTCCCATAAGGGTTTTAACTGTCAGTACTACGTTAGGTAGTCCGACTAGGAACTTGGCAAGAGTTCTTATTTATCTTAGTGAACTTATTATTTTAACGTCACTTCATCTCTGAGGTTTATAACGCTTAGCTCTGATACCATTTCTGTAACACCCCCAGATCCGGGGTCGGGGATCCGGGTCGTCACGGTCTTTCTTTCCACAATATCACTTAACTTAATTAATAATAAATAACCTCATGCTGTGACCCCCCACTAACACACACCACAACCCGTTATAGTCTCAGAGATGAAATTGAAATAAGTACAAGTCTTTGAATCCACAATTTTTAAGTTATTACAACCCAAAATGATTATTTGATAAGTTTACAATTAATTGCCATTATCTGCCACAAGTTATAATTATACATAATTGATTCCTAAAAGTAGAAGGTCTGATCTACAGATAGATCTACCTCTGCAGCTATAGCAGCTATGATCTCAACGGGAAGGCGCGGGGCGCTTCCCACGCTCTTGAGCTGGGTCTGCTTGAGCTGGTCATCTTTCCTAACTCTTGTTGTGTGATGAAGAAATAAAGCAAGAGTGAGCATTACAGCTCGCAAGATAATATATAGTATAAACAATAATACAAGTATCTAAATGGATAACTTACTAAAATCCTTTATCAAATGTAAGATAATTACTTACTGGATATAAGCAAAACAAGGGATGACGTTACCAAATAGTTCACTATACTTATATCATTTATAAAACTACTTGAACTACCACTGTTCAGAGTATAATGAGTTCTCGACAGTTCATCACATAGATGAGACTACAAGATAAGATTTGAATAGATTAAATCTTTGAAATATTATTGAATGAAATGAAGTTATGAGATACTTCATTAAGTCCCGATATATATATCCACATATATATCTCTTATACATTTCCTGAAAACCTCTGTCATGTAAAGTATGAATAGAGTTTGTAACATCCAATGAATTTTTGGAAAGGAAAAGAATTGTGGCATAAACCCGATATCTTGCTGATCAGGCAAAGATACCAATAAGTAACCTTTTCTACTGTAGATGGATGAATTCCTCGCCGGTCATCACCCTGGCCGCATTCGGACCTCGCGCTAGACCGTTACCCGGCCACTCACGCGTGGATGGACTGTCACCCAGCCTCTTACACCTTCATAGACCGTACCCCGACCTCTCGCTTATGCCGACTCAATCAGATGGACTTACTTCCCGAACATTGGGCAAGTAATCAAATTGTTGTCTCAAAACAGCAACCACGTTGCGAATATAAAATACACCATAGAACCCGATCCCTCAGATTTTGAGCGAGTATTTAAATCCCCTTTGAAAGGAAGATCTTAAATATAAAAATGAGTTTTGGGATCCGCTCTAACTTTTAAAAATCATTTTGAAGACTCGAAAACATTTTTAAGAATGTTTGAAGTAATGCTGATTTAATGAAATAAATCAGTCCCGATATATTAGAAAATATCTGAATATCATTATTTAAATAATATTCCCATAAGGATAATCCTTATAAAAATAATTGAAGTAAAAGTTTTAAAACTCATACTTGAAATGGATATTAAATAACCAAAGGTATACTTATACGAAAGTATGATCTTTATTTGAATAATTGAAAATAAATTTGATTATCGAAACATTATTCTTTAATAAAATAAATAATATTAATTAGTAAATATACGGAGTCATAAGTCCTCGAATAAATATTCAACTAATATTCATTAATTAATATAAACGGAGTCTTAAGTCCTCAAATGAATATTCAAAATAATATTCATTAAATAAAATAAACAGAGTCATCAAATGAATATTCAACTAATATTCATTAAATAAAATAAAGTTATCAAATAAACCTTATTCGATTAATAGTTTTGAAAACTATATCAATACATATATATATAAATATATATATATAATATACTCGGGAACATCGACCCCGGTTTTAGAAAATGTTCACCTTAGGGTCCCCTATACTAAGGGTATACGCAAATACTGCTTATCTCTAGCATAGGTATTACGCAACTGAATCAACAGATATATGTATCAAGATTACGAAACAGGCATGCATATATACCATATCACATGCTCCAATATATCGCAAGAATTTTCTAATTAACCATCATGCATCTATCACAAGATAATGCATATACATATATATACATCACAACAACAGTATAACGGGTAGAAAACTTGCCTGAGTGTTCCCGGATAGACTTAAGTTTAGAGTGGGTCCGATAACCTATGAATAACAACATAAGTCGGAATTAAAACCCGGTCACTTAAGAAACTAGACTTTAACCAATTGAACCCTAACGTTCACTTATGGTAACTTATACGCTAACGATTAACATAAGTCACTCGAGTACCCTCGGCTCCACCATTTTTAATAAATTAACCATTAAGGGTTTTAAGGCGATTCTTTCGCGAGTGCCTTACCAACTGCCTAATACACTTTACATAAATGATTCATACTCCAATTAGTCTTTTAAGGTCTTTAACCTATGTTCCAAAGTAAGGCGAGGGGTAATGGTTCGTTCGCGAAACGCCGTTACTTAAAACGGTCGTTTCTCCTAAACCGTAGATCAAATTCAAACAAACCACATATCAAAACGAAGCTCGTAACATGAACTATCTAATCATGGCAATGGTCAAAATCTAACAGGAAGTTCTCGGGTCCTGATGTTAAGAGCAAAAACAGTCTAAAGTAAATCGGACATTACGACGGCTATGTTTACGCGATTACCAATTTTTATTCTACTCCAAACCAACCACCAATCAACCACAATTCATTCATACAACCAAAATCCATCCATACCATACTACAACAGCCCCAACACCTCAAGTTCTCCAATTTATATTATTCTTAAACATGAATTAAAACTATACTTAAGTTCATTAATCAATAATCCAAGAATTACAACTCCAACTCATTACAAAACCAACCACAGTCTAAGTCTACAAGAATCATGCTTCTCATGAACCATAACAACAAAACTAAACCTAATACTCAAAGTAAAGTTAGGGTTTGGAGGGGTTATACCTTCCTTGGAGAGTGGAGAATCAAGTAATTAGCTTGGAATCACCCTTAAAAGTCCTTATCCAAGCTTAATCTAAACAAAAACTCAAGAACAAAAATTTAAGCTCTTGAAAAACACAATTCACCCTCTTCTTCCATGATTTTTAGGAAGAGATTGTGAATGAATTAGAAGCTCAAACTTATAGGATAGCTACATCTATGCATAAGGAGTATTAGATAATTACCTCACTAATTAACAAGGTTTGGATCTTAGATTTTGGTTTTTTTTTCTTGAAATGGAAAAGAGGCCGAGAGCTTTCTTTGAAGAAAAGAGAAGTAAACTTTTTGTTTTGGCGAAATGAATTCTTTTGGCTTGGTTGATGTTGTTTTGTTTTGATTTATTACTTTTAACCATGGTAACTTTTGCATGGCCAAGAATCAACCAACAACACCCTTCTTTTTTGTCATGCGTATGTCACCTTGTTATGTCATCCTCCCACACTTGTCCTCTTCTTATTGGTTTGATGACATCATCATCACTAACCTCTTTGATTAGCTTCTAATTACTTGGCTAATGACCGCTGATCTGTTATACAGTTCGCTTAACTTTCATTTTCATTTATCGTTTGAGGGATCATACCCGGGATCTTATTACTTGGGTTTCCTTATCCTTTCTCAATACATTATATTCATTTTTACTATCCTCTCTTATAATCCTTGAATTTAAATCCTTTTTATCCTGTTATCTTATACTCAACTCTTTCGGTATCTGGTGGATTTTCGGGAAAAATCAAAGTGTTTGAATTTGGATTATGACGATCTTTACATACACTTATATATCATATAGAGTGCTAATAAGATCTCAGAAAAACAATAAAAGAACCCCTACATAGTGTGGCATGAAAAGTTTTCTTATTCAGCATAATCAGCAAAATCACTATTCATAAGGGTTTCAAAATTCCAAAAATTGGGGTTATTACAACTGTGACCCCACAATATATACACACACACACCACAAGTTATAGTCTCAGAGATGAATACCAAAAATAACACAAGTCGTTTTATTCCACAATTATAAGCCATTACACCTCTAAAGGGTTTCTGAATAAATTTACATTTCTTTGCCATTATTACAATTCATATAGATATATAAGTCTGGTACATCAGAAGTTGAAAGCCTAGCCTATTGGTAATTCCTACCTCAGCTACAGCGGCATCAACGCCTACAGGAAACTGCGGAACGTTTCCTAACCGCTTGCGAATTAGAAGTTTGGTCCTGTTCATCTTTTCTATCTGTTGTTGTGTGATGAAAGAAGAAAGCAAGGGTGAGCAACAAGCCCACATAAATAATATGCATAATAATTTACAAAATATGAGCATTCTCACAGTACTCATGAAAGTCTTGGTCAAAAAGAAATAAACCAAGTTTGATCTCTTAATGCGACCAAGTCGCAAAATATGTAGTATATATGTATATATACTTTTCAAATTCTTGAAATCCTCTGCCCTGTATAATATACACAGAGTTCCAGTTTATAAATGTATAAAAAAATATCGTTGCAAGGTGATCTCATATATTTAACCTTGTTTCAACATTTTTTCTGAAAATCCTTGTCATGCATAAGATAATCATTAACCAGATATAGTTGAAAAGGTGAAGTTACGAGATACTCCAATATACTTATATCTTTTCCAAATACTACTTAAACTACCACCGTTCAAGGTATAATCAGTTTCAAAAGTTCATCACATAGATGAGACTACAAGATAAGATTTGAATAGATTCAATCTTTGAAATATCATTCAAAAGAAATGAAGTTACGAGATACTTCATTAAGTCCCGATATATATATACACAGACCTATATATATATCTCATACTTTTCTTGGAAACCTCTGTTATGAAAAGTATAAACAGAGTTATAATATCCAATGAATTTGAAAAGAAGAAAACCTTGGCATAAACCTGATATCTTGCTGATCAGGCAAAGATACCAATAAGTAACCTTTTCTAGTAGATGGACGAATTCCCCATTGGTCATCACCCTGGCCGCATTAGGACCTATGCTGGACTGCCACTCAGCCACTTACGCATTGATGGACTCCCACTGAGCCACTTACACTTTCATGGACGCCCACTGAGCCCATGTTGCTTATGCCGACTCAAATAGATGGACTTAATTCCCGAACGTTGGGCAAGTAATCAAAATGTTTTCTCAAAACAGCAACCACATTGCGAATATAAAATACACCACAGAGCCGGATCCCCCAGGTTTTGAGTGAGTATTTAAATCCCCTTCGAAAGGAAGATCTTAAATCTAAAAATGAGTTTTGGGATTCGCTCTAACTTTTAAAAATCATTTTGAAGACTCGAAAACATTTTTAAGAATTTTTGGAGTAATGCTGATTTAATAAAATAAATCAGTCTCGATATGTTGGAGAAAATATCTGAATATTATTACTTAAATAATATTCCCATAAAGGATAATCTTTATAAAATAATTGAATTAGAAGTTTTACAACTCATACTTGAAATGAATAATAAATAACCAAAGATATACTTATACGAAAGTACGATCTTTATTTGAATAATCGAAAATAAGTTTGATTATCGAAACATTATTCTTTAATAAAATAAAGAATATTATTTAATAAATAAGCGGAGTCATAAGTCCTCGAATGAATATTCAAAATAATATTCATTAAATAAAATAAACGGAGTCATAAGTCCTCGAATGAATATTCAAAATAATATTCATTAAATAAAATAAAGTTATCGAATAAACATTATTCGATTAATAGTTTTGAAAACTATATCTATATATATATAAATATATATATATAATATACTTGGGAACATCGACTCCCGGTTTAGAAAATGTTCACCTTTGGGTCCCCTATACTAAGGGTATACGCAACTACTGCTTATCTCTAGCATAGGTATTATGCAACTTATAAGCATTTGAATCAACAATTAGATATCAAGATTAAGAAACAGGCATGCATATATACCATATCAGCATGCTCCAATATATCGCAAGATTTTCTAATAACAATCATGCACTTATCACAAGATAATGCATATACAAATATACATCACAACAACAGTATAACGGGTAGAAAACTTGCCTGAGTGTTCCCGGATAGACTTAAGCTTAGAGTGGGTCTGATGACCTATGAACAATAACATAAGTCGGAATTAAACTCCGCTCGCTTAAGAAACTAGACTTTAACCAATTGAACCCTAACGTTCGCTTATGGTCACTCCTACGCTTAACGAATCACATAAGTCGTTCGAGTACCCTCGGCTCCACCATTTTTAATAAATTAACCATTAAGAATTTTAAGGCGATTCTTTCGCGAGTACTCTACCAACTGCCTAATCCACTTTACATAATTGTTTCATACACCAATTAGTCATTTAAAGGCCTTAACCAAGGTTTCAAAGTAAGGCGAGGGGTAATGGTTCGTTCGCGAAACACCGTTAAAACGGTCGTTTCTCCTAAACCGTACATCGGATTCAAGCGAACCACATATCAAAACGAAGCTTACGATATAATCTTGCTAAACATGGCAAAGTTACAGATTGGTCAGTGAGTTATCTGGTCCGAGATTCATGTACAACAGTCTAAGGAAAATGGGCATTACGACGGCTATGTTTACCAGTTTTCCAAGTTTTTCACTACACCAAAACCTCACCAAACAATCCACAATTATTAACACATCAAAACCTCAACTAAATAATACTATACCAGTCCTTATTCTCCAGATTCTTCATCTCAACCCACCACAATCAAGTTCTATTAACTATAACAAGATTCATTCACCAAATCACTCCAAATTCAAATCAAACTACTAATAATCAAAGGGCATGCTTCTCATTTATAGAACCAACCATCAATCTCACTAATAATAAAAGTAAAGGCTATGGTTTGATGTTTATACCTTCCTTGGGAGGTGTTAATTTGCTAGGAATCCTTAGGGAGCCTCCTACAAGCTTGATCTTTCCAAATAAATCAAGAACACAAAGTTAGGCTTTGAAGTTTCTAAAAGTACGATTGAAAGAACTATATAAATGAGGGTCTTACCATACTTATTTGGACGAGACTTGTGAACAAGAGTTGTAGGCCATCTAAATACCTTTCCAACGAGGTATAGAACACAATATTTAAGTGAGTATTGAAGGAGATATGACAGTTTGAAGTTTCTGGGTTTGTTTTGGCCGAGAGCTTTGAAGCTTGGAATGGGGGAGAGAAGATGAATGGTGCTTGGTTGATTTTTTGGAAAGTGAAATAAATTTACTTGGTTGTAAATCAACCTTGCAAAATGTCTTGCTTTTACTTTTTGATTACATCATTGCTTGCATCATCAATATGCCACATGTCCACTTCTTGTGATGTAAGGGTGTCTTAACCTTTAACCACATCTCTTGGAAGCTTCCTACCCATTCTACTTGTATGTGCTTGCCCCTTGGTCGTTTATTTGTTTTACGGTTCGCTTAACTCTCGTTCTCATTGATCGTTTGAAGGATCATATCCGGGATCTCATTATTTGGGTTCCCCTAAACCTTTTACAATCTCTTATAATCCTTTTATGATCCTCTCTTATAATCCTTGAATTTAAATCCTTTTAATCATGTTACCTTATATTCAATTCTTTCGGTATCAGGTGGATTTTCGGGAAAAATCAAAGTGTTCGAATTTGGATTCTGACGATCTTTACATACACTTATATACCCTATGGAGTACTAATAAGATCTCAGAATATCAATAAAAGAACTCCTACATAGTGTGGCATGAAAAATTTTCTTAATCAGCATAATCAGCAAAATCACTATTCATAAGGGTTACAAAAAGTCCAAAATTTTTGGGGTTATTACAATAATGGCACTGAATTCAAGAACTCAAAGATGGAGGAATTATGCAAGTACAAAGGCATAGAGCAACAAGTCTCAGCTCCCGGTACACCTCAGCAAAATGGTGTTGTTGAGAGGAAGAACAGAACCTTAATTGAAGCTGGTAGAACTCTGCTAGAAGAAGCAAAACTACCCACTTACTTATAGGCTGAAGCAGTAAACACATCATGTTATGCTCAGAATGTCACACTGATAAATAGACATGGTGTTACTCCTTATCAAATGCTAAAAGAAAAGAAGCCCAGTCTTAAAGATTCTCATGTATTTGGATGTAAGTGCTTTGTTTTGAGAACTCATACTGATCAACTTGGAAAGTTTGAATCAAAGGCTGATGAAGAAATCTTTGTTGGATACTCATCATCAAAAGCTTATAGAGTGTTCAATCTAAGAACACACACTGTAGTAGTCTCCATCAATGTATCTTTTGATGATAAGAAAATTCGTGGTTTTGAAGAAGACACTCATGAAAGTTTAATCTTTGCAAATGAAAAAATATTGTTGGAATCTGGATCAAACTCTAATGAACTGTCAAATCCTGATGATCCAAATCCTGACACTCCTTCAGATTCTGAGAATAATCATTGTGCTAATGAGCCTGCACAAGTTGAGGGGAGCAACAACAAAGGTCAGCTGATGATGTTAACACTGAAGAATCATCTCAAAGTTCTTCTCAATCCAATGTTGATTCAACATCAGAAGAATATGAGTCAAGTCCCAATAATTCATCAAGAAATAACCCAACAGATTCAGGGGAAGCCTCAAATGGATTTGATGAGGCATACAATTCAGGGGAGCATCTAGTTCCAGAAGGATACTTCCCAGTGCCAGAAAATAGACTAAGGATCATACTCCTGATCTGATCATTGGAAATCCTGATGATGGTGTAAAGACAAGAAAGTGCAACTGCAAATACTCCTATGGTAACTGCTACAAAACTTGATCCAAATGAAGGTACAGTAGTTGATGTGACAACCTACAGAGGTATGATTAGATCTCTGTTATATCTAACTGCTAGCAGGCCATATATTATGTTTTCCACTTGTTTGTGTGCAAGATTTCATACAAATCCAAGGGAGCCACATCTTATTACAGTAAAGAGAAATTTCAGATACCTCAAGGGTACTGTTTCTCTTGGACTTTGGTATGCAAGAGAAGCTGATTTTGCATTATGTGGTTATTCAGATGCTGATTTTGCTGGATGTAAAATAGACAGGAAAAGTACATCAGGAAGCTGTCAGTTCTTGGGAGACAGATTAGTCTCATGGTTCAGCAAGAAGCAGAAATTTATTTCTACTTCAACTGCCTGAATATATTGCAGCTGGGAGTTGCTATGCTCAGTTGTTATGGATGAGAAATCAACTCATGGACTATAAATTATAATTCTCAAAAATTCCTATTTATTGTGATAATCAAAGTGCTATTGCTATGACAGGATATCCGGTGCAACACTCTCTTTCAAAGCACATCAGTATCAGATATCACTTCATAAGAGAGCATGTCATGGAAGGAACCATAGAGATTCATTTTGTTCCTACTGAACAACATCTGGCTGATATCTTCAACAAGCCATTACCTGAAGCAACATTTACAAAGCTTGTGAATGAACTTGGTATGGTTAACTGGGACAAGTAAATTTTTAATTTCAATTTATATTTGGTCAAATCCTGATGTATATTGATCAAATCCTGATATGTCCTAAGTGATGTGATTTTTAAATATTACGCTAGAAATATTTGATGTATTCTATTTTATATGCATGATAAATTAAGTGAATTTATTTGCTAATTGTGCATATCCGAATAAATATATCACTGCCATCATTACACATCGGTTTAGGGAGACGCGCCTTAAAAAAATCTTTTGGTTAAAATATTAAGTTAACTTTACACTTAATCATTAATCAGTCCTCTAGTCCCTTGATATTCCATTGGCTATTTAACCGCCATTTCATCTCAGACATATCATCTTCTATTCTCACACAAAACTATTCTCTCTCTTTTAATCCTCGCTATTTTCTTCCTTCAAAAAAATGGTTCTTGTAAACATGTTTATGAACTATGAAAGCTTCAACGTCGAGTTCAGTTGTGGTGACTGGGAACAGGAATGGCACATCACTGCCATTCCTGATGAGATATGGAACTTGGTTCCACAAGTGGTTCAGACAAATCTCTTGTTCTTTGAGATGGACTATCAACTCCATCTTGATCACTTGGAAGAAGAACGGAGAGTGGCTCTTCTTCAGCAAGAACGGATCATCCGTCTTGCAGTGCTAGTGTCAACAGTAGGAGGAACTAATCCATAGTTTTTCTTCTTAGACCAAGGCTGTTCACCATCTTAGACTAGGATTATCTTGTAATCTTTTGCATGTAATCTACAAATTTCATAAAATTTACTCTTTTGATATATTAATGAAATTTCTTTTGATTGCAAGATTTAGTCTTTGTTTATCTCGTATTATGTGCATGTGAATGTTCTCATTGAAGCCTATTAATCTTTACTTCATCTACTTGAATTGTAATTCTTGATGAATATTTTGATTAAAATTGTGGTTTCTAATAATTTGTGATGCTTTGACAAACAAATGTTGAATTTGAATTGACATATCCCGAGTTAGTCAAATCCTGATAGAAGAAAGGTCTCAAATCCTGACGACAGGTCAGCACGTTCTAATTCAGATTATTAGTGTTAATCAATCTCTGAGTAAGCTTTATTGTTGCAATTAAGTATCCCACTTAATTAATGATTAATGGTGGATTATCAGATAAACAAATTTCTACAGTTGTGTCTTGTTATAACTGTATGTATTTTGTATTTACTTCCATAATTTCCTCCAACGTTAAAATCAATTACTCAGATATTGTTTCATGTTCAAAGTCAAATTCACTAGGTTACCTTCTTCATACAAGTGTGTTAAACATATTTCTGAATAGTGAAGCTATAAAACCAGAAGAAATTTTGTGACATAATTCATCATACACATAGTTTCATTGCACACATCTCACACTTATTCTCTCGCACAAGTTATTCACATCATGACAACTTCTGAAGTTTCACCAATCTTCAGTCAAACCACAATTATTCATGGAAACACATTTGGCACTAACAATTACTTAGCTCTACTTACACATCAGCAGCTACCATCATCTTTTCATGATATTCAGGATTTTCTCCTTCTATGTCCAATTGGATATGCTCTCACAAATCCTGTTAAGGTGTCATACAAGGCTGTCATGCAGGTCTGGAACACAGCAGTGGTAAATTCAACACATACTGGCTTTTCTTTTGAGTATAAGGACCAAAGATATGAAGTTGATGCTGACATTCTGCTTCAAGCCTTGCGATTGCCTGCTCTTAATGGTGCTCCTGATACTCACACCAATGAGCAGCTGTTTGATATGCTAAGGACTTTAGGCTATCAAGGAGAAATCACAACCATTGGAAACTGGTCAGGACCAAACTGAAAAGAGAATGGAATTTTTTCTTTGACTGCATCAGTAGATGTTTCTTGAATAAGACAACAAACTTTAATGCTCTTCCATCCACTTCCCTGAGAATTGGGTACTCTCTTCTTAACTCTGGTAATTTTGATTATTATTATATTATAGTTCATAATTGCTAGGATAGCAGATGCTTCAGGAGTAATAGGGTATACTAGATTTTTACAACTGATTTTCACTTATCTATGCCCTAATAATATTTTTAATGATGATGAATTACTGCCTATTTTTTAAATTCTGAAAAAGCCATCACTGATCATATCAAAAGGGATGAAAATAATAAATTTTCAAGACCACCCTTTCTTCCTAGAGAGGTTAGGCAATTTCTATTGAGAAATAGACCTACTCCTACACAAGTGCCTGCAAATCTTGATGTTGGCACCTCTGTCACAGTTCCTGATGCTAAGACTCAAGAAATCACCCATCTTGCTTCTAACCCAAGCATTTCTTCTCCCAAATAGCAAACACAACAAGCCTCTAAATTAGCCTCCTCTGCAGTCTCTTAAAAGACATCAGTTATAACAAAGAAAAGGCTGTTTAAGAAATCTGTCACATCTGGACAGAAAGCTAAACAAGTCTTACTGAGTGAGAGTGAGAAGAAAGAATACTGCTTTCCAATCAGGAAAAGAAGGCTGATCATTCAAGAAGATTCTGAATCAGATGATCAGATGCCAATAGGGTCCCTGTCAAAAATCAAGAAGTTCATTGATCAAAATCCTGATGACTTGACTGACACTACTGAAATCAAGGAGCCAACTACTGATGTTAGTGCTCTGCTTGACAAGCTTCCAGTAATTGAAGCAACTGCTGAACACAAGAAAACTACAAAGAGTCAGTTGAAAAGAAGAAGTGAAGAAGTAGTTGGATATATCAGAAAGAAGAAGAAGACTCAGCCTCTTGACAAGGATGTTAGTACACAAGAACCTAGGTTTCAAAGGGATTTAGTAACTGCAACACATCTAGTCACACAAGAACCATCTTCTCAAAGGGAAGATACAGACACTGAGGCTGCACAAATCATTGTTAATATTGCTCAGAGTGATCTTCTTGTAGACTCTGTTCAACTACTTCAGGAAAAGCAAACTCATCAGGAGATACTGTCACAAGTGGATGCAATCATTGATGATCCTATTTTTTATAAGAGCACACAAGAACCTTCACCAAGCATTGCTGAAGCAGCTAACATGTCTCAGACTCCACAAGAACCATCAGTTCAAAGTACTGATGCTGGTCTTTTAACATCTCCTGACAGACCAAATCCCGATGATGCATCAGCTCCTACTGAGAATCATCCTTCAACTGCACTAGCTACAATTGATGATCCATTACTAGTTGCTAGTTTGAAAAAGCATCCTGATGTGCTGTTTGTTCCTCCACTTTCATCACTTCTACTTGAGGAATCACCTTCAGGTATTACTAACTTCTCATATATTCTCATGTTTGTATGATTATAAATAGTCTCTTATTTGAGGTTACTTCTATTTATATGACAAGCATACAACTCTTCTCAGCCATCTCTTATTTCTTTGTTATATGTTTGATTGAGCCTTTCTGTGAGACTGTGTGAAAATAATAAAAAAAAAGAGAAAAATATTTTGAGTGGCAGTCCCCTGTACTGGCAAAAGGAGAGGTAGTTTTGAGACAAGAATCTTATAAGTTTTTCTTCACTTATAAAGTTTCTTCTGTGAGAATAATATTACTCTTAAAAGTAATATATTGTGTGAGAAGTGATGAGATCACTTGAAAAGAACAGAGAGATTTAGGTGTTACTATGTTTCTGTTTCAGGATCACATCAGCCACAGGCATCTCTTGCAAAGAATCTGGATAAAGGCAAGGCAATTCTTCCTGATTCTGCATATTCTTCTGATGGCTTGTCTGACTCTGACAATGATAGTGATGACGATGATCCTGATACTGCTCAGCTTAAGTCTGCAATTGATGCATCTAAGAAGTCTAATGTTGGTTCTTCTTCGCACTTCACTGACCGTCCTTCTTATTACAATTCTGATGCTGAGTATTTCAGACAGACAGAATGAGATTATAAATGGATACTTGCAAATTCTTCTATCTCATCTGCTATTGGCCTGCAAGACATTCATCGTGCTTATGATGAAATTCAAACTCCTGATCTGAAGTTGCATCTTAAGGCCACAACTATTACTGTTAAAGGAATTCACTCTGAACTTGATGAAATAAAGAAGTCTCATGCTAGTGTCAAAGAGAAAATTGATGGATTTTTGCTTCACACACCTAACTCAGCTGAAATCAAAAGTGTGAAAAATACCATCAAAGATGTTGTTAAATCTCAAGACAACATGGCCTCTAGACTTTCCTCCTTCGAAGACAAGGTTTCTTCTATGAGTGACAAACTGGATGCTCTATTTTCTCTTCTTTCAAATACTGATGCCAAAAAGGGGGAGAAGATAGCTGCTACAAAATGTACACCATATTCTATTCAGACAAAGGATAAAGATATTGATGATGATGGTGATAAGAATAATCCAGTTATAGATGTTCCAATTGCTTCTATTTCTCAACAACTTCAACATTCCAATAAGAATGATTCTTCAGGACAAAGGAAGTCTACTGGTGCTTATAAGGCCAAGCACAAGACTACTGCTGGTGTTCCTGAGGATGATGATATTACAATCTCAAATTTAGCAGAAGCTAAAGGGATGTTTTTTCCTTACAGACATAAGGAAACAGGTGAAGAGATTGTCTTGTACTACAAAGACAAGAAGTTTGAGCAAAAGAATGCTAGGAGTGCTCTTGGGTATATAACTAAAGAATTTCCTGATCTAAAACCTGAAGAAGCAATTATGCAACAAAAGGAGATTTTGGCTCAAATTGAAGTTGAAGCTAACACTTCTAAAGGAAGTGGAAGAAGAGGTGGTAGATCTGCAAGAGGAAGAGGAAGAGGAAGAGGTGGAAGAACTTCTGGATCAAGGAAAGTGACTAATTTCAACTCTACTTTTCTGAATTTTCTATCCAGAGAAAGTTATGTTCCTGTACAAGGAAATGAAGAAGATAAAGAGGTTCAGAAGCCAGAAGAGTTGATTATACCAAGGAAGAAAAGATCAGCCACTGACATTGATCAAGCTGATACAGCAAATCAGAATGTAACTTCTTATGTAGACACAAATCCTGAGATAAAAGTAGATCCTGATGCTGTGAACCTGATAATTGATTTTAAATCTGATGAAAAAGTGATCAAAGCATTAAATGAGTCAGCTCTTTCTCTGGTAATCACTCCTCATATTTCAGAGGCTGATGAAAAAGAAAAGATTAATAGAAGGGAAGCTGATCAAGCATGCAAAGAATATTTGTAGAGAGTTTTAAAATCAAAGAGGGAGCTATGGCATAAAGCAGAAGGGAAGACTGATGATATGTCTTCAATCTATGTTCCTCTTGGCAAGAAGAATAGAATATGGAAAGACATCCATGTATTCAATTATTCTAAACGGTTCAAGCATGTCGAATTTGTGTTAGTTGGGTTAAGAGATTCTATCTCATAACAGGATGATGTTGATAAGTCCATCAAAAAGCCTTTTTGGGTGGTATACAATGAAAAACTGAAACTTATCAAATCTCGAACCAGAGGAGGCATTGGTCATTCCAGTATGGAGATCTTAGAATCTGATCTGCTTGATACAGATACTCTGACAGAAAATCTTTGTGACAGAATTTATCCTTCACATCTTAAGAAAGTTGAAGTTGTGAAGATTGCTCATAGAAAGATAAATGATAATGATGTCAGAGAAGAGATTCTGTACTTTTTTAGAGATGATAAAGTAAAAAGCTTTACATTGCAGCAACTCTTAATGAAGACTGTGACAGAATTGAAATACATTCACTATCTTCTTAGAATTGAGAACAAAGTCATGACAAAAGATGATAAATACAATGGTGATTATGTTCCTAAGTACAGAACTTATACTGGTCAAGAAATGCAGATGAAAAAGGGAGCTGTAGTGCTACAAGTTTTTCTCAATAGTCCTCAGTTATCCTTCAGTCCTGATCATGAAGATGTCAGTTTAAGCTTTATGTTGATTGGTGATCTTGAGATAAGCAAAAGTTTAATTTATAAGTTATGATAAGCTATCTATCAGCTTGGAGAAGACACTGAAGAGAAGAGAGAGTTGAAGAAAAAGCTTGTTAAAGTCCTACGAGACAAGGAGGAAGAAAGATTAAAAAACTTTCTTGGAACAACTGTCAGTTATCTGAAGATACTAAAGTAAGCTTTACTCCTTGTACATTTTATAGATTGGTTTTGGCATCATTGAGAATGGAATTTATGCTTCATTGCATTAAGCATAAATTGGGGGAGATTGTTACATATTGAATTCTCAATGATCAGAAGAAGCTCAGGATCTGGCTGTTCGAATGTCATCAGGATCTGATGTACCGTCAGGATTTGGTATGTCATCAGGATTTGTATGACATCAGTATTTGAAGACAGTCAGCATTAGAGGATTTGTTATATTCCTTATAATGTGGAGCAGATATCTGTTATGTCTGAGAGATAGGACTTAATCTGTTTAGTTTAAGATATGTATCAGTTTCAGATAGTTTTTGATAATGCATATCTTTGATTAATCGGTTGTAGCTGTGTAGTATATAAACACAGTTTAGGTCATCACTTAGTGAACAACACTCGAGGATCATTCGACCTAGCAGCTCTCAAGAACATCAGTATTTCTTGAGAGGATTTTGTAACAGTTTTTATCAGATATATAAAAAGCTGTTCTATTTTATTACTTGTTCGAAACATTTATACAATTATATCCAACCCCCCTTAAACAATTGTATCTTTAATGGGCAAAAAAGGTGAATTCGATGGTTTCTACTGTAAAGCTTCATCTGACAAAAGTTTAGCTATGGCATTGGAAGCTCTCACCCTTGAACATCAACTCAAGGAACTCTTTTGTAAAAAGGGGTTAGTGAGAGGAATGCCTCATCTGAAATTCAGAAGGATGATAAATGTGAGGCATGTTAGGAAGAAAAGTCAAAGACAACATCACATCAAAGTAAAGATATACCTTAGTGATGGTGGTTGACTACTCTTATTAAACAAAGTTGTTGTTTGTGCGTTCTCAAGACAAGACATCACATATGATGATTGATCATATTAGAAGATCAAGCTGGAAGCAACTGCAACATAAATTATCTTGTGATCAGATAATGGGACTGAATTCAAGAAGCAGATCAGATTAATATCTGTAATATCAAGAATATTCTGAGACATATTCAGCACTGGCAGCTCCATGTCAAAATGGGGTGGTACAAAGGAAGAACCCGAACTTGATTAAAGTAACATGGATAATGTCAAGATAATATAGACTTTCTAAATACCAAAGGGCTGAAGCAGTCTATACAGTTTGTAACAAGTAAGATTAAGCCTTGATCAGGATGTATACATATAGACCATTAATGAGTTAATGGCCAACAGAAGCAAACACTGGATAACCTAAAAGTGTTTGGAGAGAATGTTCTACAGAAGCAAACAATGAAATGTTTTTAGTTGTTTGAAGATCTTGGCATTTGCAGCTAAGACTTGTAAGGATATTATTCATGGCTACTCAGTGAAGTTTACAACCTACAGGGCATTAGTGGTTGATCAACAAAAGATGATTGAAAGTCTAAGTACACAGTTCAACAACTCCATGCTCTAAGCTGTTACAGGAGAAATTAATGGTATTGATGATTCATATCCAAGCAGTGGAATGACAGTGTATAACACAACTCATTATTTCAATGAAGCCAGTCAGCAAGGGTATGGATTTTCAGGAAGTCCCTGCAACAGCTAAGGGGGAGCAATAGAAGGATCAACTAGTCAGGCACAACACCACATTGAAAAATCAGAGGACACTATAAGAACATATTTGCTGAGACAAAGGGCTTGATGTCAATTTTATTCCCAGAGACTAGTTCTTAAATGATCAAGATGGTGGAGTAATGATTAGAAGGGCTACTGATTATGAATGATTAATTCTCTAGTTTTCTATCTGAAGAAGAAACTAAGAAAGTTACAGAAGCTCTGATAGATCCGGATTGATTGGGTCATTGTAAAGCAAGATGAACTCAATTAGTTAGCAAGCAGATTGTAGGGAAGCTGGTATCCAAACCAAATGACAATCTTTTAATTGGTACAAGGATAACCAGAAGTCAAAACTGGATGACAGTGGCATTGTTACGAGGGACAAGGCCAAACTGGATGCTAGGTTATTATCTGGAAGCAGTATCTAACAGAAAGCACCAGTGACGAGACTTGGGGATATTATGACATATCAGGCACTTGTTGCATACTCTACCTGGAATTGGACTCTGGTAAATGTGTAAAAGTGTACTCCTGGTTGGTGAGTCAAAAGAGGAAGTCAATGCATAATAGTTCATGGACTTTGCAGTTGCAGATCTATTGGACTATGTATATCTCTTCTTCACAAGCTCACTTCAGGTTGGTATGAACCAGTATACTACTCAAGAAATCGTCAAGGACATGGTATGGCACTCTAACTGAAGTTACAGTTAAATATGAACTAGTAGATTCGTCATATTAATAACTCTCTTATCACTAGGCACAAATATAATGCTATATATTTGTAGTGATATAATGTTCTCAAGATGCCAAAGTGCAAGGTTCCAAGTGGATCCTAGAGAATCCAATCGTATAGCTATTAACATGATTATTAGATATCTTAAGGGACTATCAACTCTTGGAGTAAATTACCCTAAAGATATTGTGCTTAATATGTTTGGTTATATAGATATAGATTACGCATGTTGTAAGAAAGACAGGAGAAGCATCTCTGAAGCTGTCAACTTAAGTGACAGGAGAAGCATCTCGGGAAGCTGTCAACTTCGTGGAGGAAGATTAATTTCTTGTTATGATAAGAAACAACTTCAAATCCATTAACTCTGTGGAACACTCTATGACAAGGCAACTTGATACCAGGTATCATTTATTTCGAGAGCATATCTTTTAGTCAAATAGTCACTTGCAGAAAAACTTATTAAATCACTTGTTAAAGTTAATCTTTCAAGACTGGTTTGTAAGTGTGGGATATCATTCATTGCATATTAGCCGGAAATCCCATCTGTAAGAAATTCTTAATATAAGTTCACATGTATAAAATCTTATATATTTAAAGGACTTGTGAATTTATCAGTAATCCAGTACCTCGTACTTAGTGCTACTATGTTGATTATCATGATTACGATGCCATATACATTTGTGGTAGTTAAGTATTATAGCATTAAGTTTGAATATTATTTTAATTGATTTAAATTATGATGGTAGACAATTACATTCCATATTTATTTTTATAATTTAAATTATATTAAAATAATATGCAGCATAGTTATTTGTATCTTGTACGAATAATTGTGATACTTTTAGTATTAGTGATATTATTTAGAATTTTTGTTCTAAGTAATCAATGCTTACTTCTAAAATCACTTATATTGAAAGTTGAAGTATTTTCTAAGTTATATGTATAAAACTCTCAATATTTTATATGCTTAGAAAGTATACTTCTAAAATCACTAATTATCCAGAGAGTGATTGTCATGTATATAAGTCATATATCCTATTGGTGGTGATTATTATAAATATTTAAGTGCTAGTATCTAGATATTTAGTATTTATTTATTATTTATTTAGGAAGTTTGGATTATGGAAACTGAAGCAATTCAATGATTTTATTTGTTCCATAATTCAAACTAACTTAAAATAAATAAGCAGCATGATTGATTATAACTAAATCTGTCAACAATTGATATCTAATATATTGATTGTAACTTATGTGTTATAAGTTAATTATGAGATTTTGGTTCTAGTGAATTTAGCAATGCTTATATCTCAAGAATTCATTAAAATCAAATTATAGCATGATTAGTTATGTGCTAATTCTTGACTTATATCAATTAATGATACTTAGTTAAGAGCTCAACTATGAACTAATTGTTAAGTATTAGTATTTGTGACATTAATTAGAACTCCTCTAAGTAATCAATGTTTATTATCGATCACTTATACTAATATATAAAGTGTGAAAATCTTTCTTAAAGTACAACTATGGTTATTGTGTTTGATGCTTTATTAGAAGTAATCAAATGTTGTCAAGTTAGAATAATTTTTATACTTACTTGTAAATTCCTAACACTTTGATAATAAATGTCATACTTAGTGAATCAAAGTATATAGACCTTAGAATATTTTTCTAAGATTGCAAACAAGATAATGTTGGTAAATGTTTCTTTATTTATCGAACCAATATTGTTTGAGATATTACAGTTGTTAGGAGTTAACAATTGTATAGGATATGAAGTTGAATGCTAATGTCTATTTAATAGATAGTTGGTATTTAATTCATTGATATCTTATTTTAATTATATTAAAATAAGGTGCAACATAATTATTAGTATTTAAAATACTTGACAAGTATCAGTCAATGATATAGTGTTAATATTTTGTTGCAGATAATTGTGAGATTTTAAGTTTAGTGGATTTATATGAGTTGCTATATCTGAAAGATTCACTATAATTTCAAACGAGCAGCATAGTCATTCTTATTAAGATTATTTATCAATAAATAATGATTGTTGGTAATAATTTTATAAAGATAGACTATGGAGCTTTTGACATGAATGAGAATTGCTTAGACTTTACCCTAAGTGATCAATGATTCTCTAAAAACTCATTCATATTAAAAGACAAAATTTTTCTTTCTCTTCTTAATACTGCTAGGTCATCAGTCTGTGTCTTATCAAATCATTTATCTTTTTAGGCATAAAAATAGACTGTGCACTCGAATAGTTTTAGGAAAAATCAAACGTTTTTCTACATTGGTGATTGCTTATTTCATTAAAATCTTTGTGAAATCACTATTGTACGTCATTTCTTTCAAAATATTAAATGCATATTTTCATTCATTATAGATCTTAAGTGCATTTTATCTCTATATTGCCATATGTTCTGTGATGCAGGTTCAACCTCCAATGGCATTCTTTCATTTGATAGTCATGAGGTTGAAAACTCATAACTTCTATCCCAGACTGTAAAGACAAACATAGAAACATAACAAACCAACACTCTCTTACCACTAAAATGAAGTATGAATGAGCGTGAGGGAGAAAGTGCCTTAGTGCACCACATAAGGAAGGTTCTGAAGTCAACCCAGCAGCTCTGTCTCCTACAAAGATAAGTAGTATTTGAACCGAGGCAACTGTTATCCCCATACATCTTCTCAAAAAGATGTAATGGCTGAAAAGGCACAAAACAGTTACTAGATTCATCCTCTCCACAGGGTGTGTCTATTGAAATTCGCCTGTCGGCCAGGGTATCCGATGTAGTATCACCACCTCAAATATAAATAATTCTTGATGCACAAGGATAGGTTACACAAACAAAGGAAGAGTTGATGGAAATAAGAGTTTCGGCCATTTTAAGGTTAGATTTGATTGTTCAAGGTTCTTCACTGGACCAATTGACTTTACACGTGTTAGGAGAGGATACTGATCAAATAGCCATATGTCAGTGGTCAGTGTCTACCTCCCCAGGCTTAAATCCCATGGATGCATCTGCGGATAGTGGATCTGACATAGGTGCATATCCGCAACTTATTGAAAATGATTCAGATTTACCTGATGAGTCGCAAGGAAATGTCTTCACAGACATTAGAAGGAAACTTTGATCTTTATGCTAAATTCTCTGGATCATTGTTTACCTTACCAGATTTCAAATCTGGAACCCTAAAATGGAAACTAGCAACTTGTAGATTATGACTCAGATTCATCTGAGGAGTCTAACAAAGATGGCGATTTTCGAACTCCCATTACACCACATGTGACCTCCTTAAGGACGGCTAAGTTGATTTTCCTTGCAGGTACAGCTGGATTTTGGAGCTATGAGAGGAGTAATACACTTGTAAGAATGAGTGTAAACACGAGTGGAGAGAAGAGTGAAACACATGTCAGGTACACGAAACAGAATCACACACACATAGTGAGGAAGAAAGAGAAACACCATATCACATTCCTTATCCTTGAATATGGTTCTTGATACTTCGGGTCTCGAATCTGTGTATGATTGGAACCTAACTCTTAGGAACTTAACAGTTACAGATTGGACTAGGATACTTTGGGACCTAACAAGTTGGGAACTAACAATTGGTAACAATTGGTGATCTCACGGTTGGGAGGTATAAGGAGTTGGGAATATTGGTTAATAGGATGATCAACAGTGAAGTCATTCTTGCAGCATTTAAAGGGACATGGTTGATCAGACTATGACTTGTTATTTCTTTTCCAACCAAGTAAAATATAAGAACTCCTTTAGACAATGACATACATTCCTTCTCTAAGGGGGAGATAAAAACTTAAGTAATAGTTTGGAGGATTCCTCAACCAAGGGGGAGAAATAGCAAGAAGGTGGAAAAAGGTAAAGCATATAACCATAACACCATTGTTGTTTGTAACTACGGATCCTATTGTAAGGGAGGGGTGGTAAACACAAGGTGATTTCCTAGTAATCAGAAGAAGTGGTTTGGTTCATCACTATTCTTCATAAGGGGAGAAGCAATTTTCCAAAAGGGGAGTACCATCGGTTTTTATCTGCGGATCCTATTGTACGGGAGAGGTGGTAAACAAAGGTGATCTCCTTTAAGCAGTTGATTCATATAGGGGGAGAAGCAAGATAGATATTTGTTTTTCAACAGGAAATCTGGTTGTAAAAAAGAAGCTGCTGATGATTACTTCAAGACTGAGAAGTGTTATCTACAGAGATTTGAAGAACCAAGGAAATGAAGATGAAACTACTTGAATATCAATTCAGTGCTAGAGGAACAAGCATATTTTATTTCAATTACTTGAGAAATCTGGAAATGCGGAATTTGATCCAGAAAAACCAGTAGCATTATTTACAAGTCCTGGTACTTTACTTTTTCAAGTTGTTAGTTGAGTTATCCTCTCTATTTAATTTACTTGTTAGGTTTAACAATTAAATAGGGGGAGATTATTGGTTAGACTACGTAGCTGTATGAACAATTACGTGATAACTCAACATGAGAACAACACTAGAACAGGACAGGTTAATAATACTACATCTACACAAGAAATCAGAAGAAATGAAGATAAGGCAAATACAAAGAATCAGAAGATTAGAAGAAGACTTGAAGTCTGTTTATAGGTCACTGAAAGAAGTTCATTAATATGATCATGCCTCAGTGAAGAATAAAGATTAAAGACTTTCAGGGTTTCAGAAATGATGAAGATTCAATGTATAAGTGATACTAGAAGATTTCAGTGTATTAGCATTGATTGAAGATAGACAGTGTATGAAGCATACAAATCTGAAGAATTGAAGACATGGTATAGACAGAGGTTAAAGAAGACAACTGCAGTCTTGAAATTATACTCACTGACATGAGTTCATTTATATGTTCAAGTGTCGGTGAAGAACAGTGAATGAAGTATTCAAGATTGTAGGAGCAATGAAGACGTTGTCTAAAATACGATTCCAGTGAAAGTACAGTTGTTTATTAACAGTTAGTGTCTGAAGCGATAAAGTTGTTGCAAGCTTAACAATATAATCAAGGCTATAATACGAAGACTTGAATCGGGGTTAGTCGTTTGTGAACCATACCAGTTGCACTAGGCGTCAACAGCTCGTGAAAGGAATCTGGATATTATTTTTAGAAGAATGGTTAAGTTGAGGAACATACTTTGATTGAACGCTTATCTGTTAAAGTACGAGAAGAGGTGTGCGGGGTATACAGCTAAGCTGCTCGAGGGATTGGCGAAGCTCAAAGTTTAATTGTTAAATTAAATAAATTTATTTAATGGACTTTAATATAATTTATTTAATAAACTTAAAATGATTTATTTTATAAACTTTAAATAAGTTTATTTTATAAATCTAAATTAGTTTATTTATATAAGTTATATTTATGTTTATTTTATAAATTAATTTAGTTACAATTTAAACTTATATAAAAAGAAAAAGAAAAGAGAAAAAAGAAAATACAAAAAGAAAAGAAAAAGAAAATAGAAAAAGGAAAAGAAAAAATAAATAACAAACAAACCTGGCAACCATATAACATCGTAGGTTGTAAACAAGTAAACAAAATAAAGAATTTTGTTAGTCGCTCGTTACTTGCATCTGTTGGTCGCAGGTTGTGGTGTTAATGAACTAAAAGAAACTGTGGTCGCAGGTTGGCTAATACTAGTCGCAGGTTATAAAAGAATATTCCCGGTCAACACTCTCTCCTCAGCCACACATTATTGATATAAAGTCTACACAGAGAAGCAGAAGCATTCAACAATTGAATTTGTTTTGTTCATCTTCTCTCCCAAAAGAGGTGAAGAACGGAAGCAAAGAGATATAAAGGAGATATACACATAAATCTATATCAGTTATTCTTCTCATTGGAGTAACGTTATAATGCCCGTTTTAACTCTTGTATTTTCATAGGGGCATTATAAACGTTACCCGGTAATTAAATCCTTAAACCAATAAAAGCTAGAACATTGTATAAGATTTAATTTGTTGATCTTTGTAGAAGCTAGGAACTTTATTATTCTTAGATTGTAGTTGGTTAATTTATTTACCGGAGTGTAGCAAAACCCCTCGCGGATTTTTATACGAATATATATTTCCCCGAATATCTTGTGTTCCTCGTTTTACTATTCCAAACATTATTCACCTCAATAACACGAAACCACTAACCGAGCACTAAATTTTATATCCGCAAAAGATTCAAAAGAAATTTTTAATTTAGTGATTATCTTGTTCTTCAGGAATTGCTTTATGAATAGGGATTTCAACCCTTTATGGTGCATTAACAGCAGATATATGTAATTTTATGACCTGTCTAGAATAATTAAAAGCATCTAGAATTTGATTAACAATATTTTACATATAAATGATTCTTATAACATTAGATTCACATTGTTTAGTACGTGGATCCATAGCACTTAATTCTGATGCATTTCATGACAGTTCATAATTTAACTTATGCAAAAGATTATCTCCCACTAATTGAGGGAATATAGACTTATCAAAATGACAATCAGCGTATCAAATAGTAAAGTCATCACCAGTTAATGGTTCAAGATATCTTATAATAGATGGTGAATCAAAACCAACATATACACCTACTCTTCTTTACGGTCCCATTTTAGATCTTTGTGAAGGTGCAATTGGAACATATACGACACTACCAAAAATATTAAAATGTGAAATATTAGGGGTTTGACCAAGAACTAATTCATGAGGAGATTATTTGTGGTAAGTAGATGGTCTTATCTTAAATAGATTTGCGGCATGAAGTATTGTGTGACCCCAAATAGAAGTGGGTAATTTAGATCTTAGAAGTAAGAGTCGTGCAATAAGTCGAAGTCTTTTAATTAATGATTCCGCTAAACCATTTTGTGTATGCACGTGAGCTACGGGGTGTTCGACAGAGATTCCTACTGACATAGAATAATCATTGAAAGTAGCAAACGTAAATTCAACGGCATTATCAAGTTGAATTGATTTGATATGATTATCAGGAAATTGGGCTCGTAAATTGATTATTTGAGCAGGAAGATTGACAAAGGTTGTATTCCTGATCGAGAATAGACAAACATGAGACCATCTAGTTGAAGCATCGATTAGGACCATGGAATATCTAAATGGTCCAGATGATGGATGAATATGACCACATATATCACCTTGAATTATTTCAAAGAAATCTGGAGACTCATTTTGAAGTTTAACTGGAGATGGTCAAACAATTAATTTTCACAAAGAACATGCTGAACAAAGAAGTTCATCATGTGGCATGACCTTTTGATTCTTAAGGGGATGTCCCGTAGAAGTTTCTATAATTCGACCCATCATGGATACTCTTGGATGACCAAGTCTTTCATGCCAAAGGGTGAGTGATTTTGGATCTATAAATTTGGGAGTAGTGATACTGTGAGACTCGATTACTCTAATTTCGGTAGCATATAATCCATATGAGATTGATTGCAATTTTTCTAAGATCTTCTTATGTTATGAGGTGATTGAGGTGATAAGGAGATATTCTTTTTCATTTTCTCTAGTGATTTCTACATGTAAACCATTAAGACGAATATCTTTAAAACTCAGAAGATTCCTAGTGGGTTTGCTAGAATATAGAGCATCATGTATGTGAATTTGTGTCTCATTTAGTAGTATAAAACTGGCTTTCCCAAAACCCTATATGATATTTGATGTTCCTGAAATTGTCCAAACGTGTGAGTTGGTTTTAGTCAATTTTGAGAAATCTTTCTGATTTTGTAAAATTGTGTGAGTGGTTGCGTAGTCTGCAATGCATATATCTCCCATATTTATACTGTGTATATAAAAGTCAACAACAATTTTATTATGCAAATAACGTACATAATATAAGAACATAAAATAAGTACATGAAAGCAAAATATTACAACAAACATGTCTAAAAAATAACATCAAAGAAATATAAATGAAATCTAGTTATCTAAATCATAATAAAGGTTAGCACCGGTTTCTAGTTCATTTGAGGTCTTGTTGTTTGGTTCTTCACTTAGATTACGACTAGCGAAGTTCATTTCCACCCTTTTTCTGTTATTCTTTTTATTTACCTAGTAGAGGTCAACTAGATGTTTCGGTGTGCGATAAGTACATCGCCAGTGCCTGTGTACCCCATATCTGAGACATATATCCCTAGTATCTTCTTCTTGTGATGCCTTCCTTTTATTTGGCACTCCATGTTACCACTTCTGGTGGTCAAAGTTGTTGTAACCATTTCGCTGCCACTTCAGGTGGCTAGATTTATAATGATTTCGAAACCGGCCTCGAAAGTTTTCATGCCCACGGTTTCGTCCGTAACCTCATCCTCCTCTATGCCCTTTCCCAAGCTCATTATTCTGAAATGACGTGTTATGTACTTCAGGTAACTGGGGCAGAGTCTGTGGGACGGATCTGATGATTTTTCAGTAATAATTCATTATTCCTTTCAGCGGCAAGAAGAAGAGATATTAGCTCGCTATACTTCCGAAAATTGCACTCCCTATACTGTTGTTCCAGAATCATAGTGTTGGGGTGAAATGTTGAAAGGGTATTTTCTATCATGTCAGCATCGTAATATTTTCACCACATAAAATTAGTTTTGAGCTTATTTTGAACAAGGGAGAACCATATTCAGTGACAAATTTAAAATCTTACAACCTTATATTTATCCAGTCATAATGGGCTTGTGGCAAATGGACAAGTTTTTTGTGATCAAACCTATCTTTGAGATTGATCCAAAGGGTAACTGGATTTTTCACAGTTAGATACTAATCTTGTTACAAGTGTGATAGCTCCCGTAAAAGGGCTATATTAAGCTAGAAGGGGGGTTGAATAGCTTAATTACCAATTTAAAAATTATTATGGCATTTTAAATTAATTTATCCCTTTTTAAAACTTTACCGAGTGGTTATGCAGTTTATATGTGCGGAAAATAAAGTGCAAGGAAATAAAATACCACACGGTGATTTTATCCTGGTTCGCGATGGTGCAACCTCTAATAGATTCGCTCACCCCTACTCCAGTCCCCGAGCTCCTCTCCCGGACTCTGGATTTTCCCTTATAATAAACTTGCTCCTTTAGTAGGCGGAGAAGCCTTTACACCCTTACAAATATTTGTCTTGGTGCGTAACACAAGGGTCACCACCTCAAAATAAATGTAATACCTATACAACTTATCTTAGACAATAACTCCCCGCTATTTCTTCAAAGTTGATGTAGAACCCTTGTGTGGACTTGGCTTCCTTAGCTTTTGTCGGTCTTGGATTTTAGTGATCCAGTCTTGGGTCTTTCCTCTTCTTCACGGTTAAAATATTACTAACTCCCCGTTAGTACGTATAGGACTTGGGTCTTAGAAAGAGAATCACCTTACGTCACTTCACCTCACTACAAAACTAATAAGACAATCCACAAAACCACAAGTATAGAGAAAAATATGGGTTGAACTAGTATGTTACAGTACTAGCCCGCAAGATAATATAATGTTCAAATAAGAATATTAAATATCAACTATGTATACTTGGCTTGAGATATAGAATAATATGTCAAGTATACTTTCGATTACTCAGTCTTTATATAATATATGTTTATTGGAGTAATATAAGAAGTCTTTTATATATATAAGCAATATAGCTTATGACTTCTTTAGTATTCTTCTTCTCTCGATTATGTATTTATAAATCGAAGAATACTTTAGTTACAATCTCGGAATTGTAACTTATCCTTTTTAAGCTTGTAGGCTTAAGGATTTTAGTATACTTATATTTTGACAATTATAGAGCCAAAGTATACTTTTAACTTCGTGCACAATATAGGTTCTATATAAGCCAAGATCGAGATAAAAGAAGTGCAAGTAATTGGCTTTAGATTTGTGCTTTTGAATTTTAGGTGGATGATTACGAAGCTTACTATTTATCGATTTATAATCCCACGGAACACTAAAGATGTTAGTGGGGATTATACGATACTTTTTGTAATGGTACTATATACATGAACTATGCGTTGGCCAAGATCCAAATAAATGAAGTGCAAGTAATTGGCCAACTCGTGTGATTAAATTCACCTTTGAAACTTAGACGGATGATTATGAAGTTTACTATTTATCGATTTATAATCCCATGGAACACTAAAGATGTTAGTGGGGATTATACGATACTTTTCGTAATGATACTATATACACGAACTATGCGTTGGCCAAGATCTAAATAAATGAAGTGCAAGTAATTGGCCAAATCGTGTCATTAAATCCGCCTTTGATATTTGACAAAATTATGAAGCTTACTATTGATCGAATTATAATCCCACGGAACACTAAAGATGTTAGTGAGGATTATACGATACCTTTCGTAATTATTTATATATTCACGAAATATGCTGGCCAAGATCGAAATAAATAAAGTGTAATTAATTGGCCAACTCGCGAGGTTTGTCAAATATGAAATCTCACTCGTGAGGAGTTATAGAGATTTAAGTACTTGTATTTTATAGATCTTCTTCTTTTAAAGCTTATTTTTGAAGATCAAGTACTTTATTTGCATTCCGAATTTGAATCTTTGTTCTCTTTTCTTAGAGAACCTTCTTTATAGGAGATCTAGTATTAGAGCTTGAGATGAAGTAGAGAAATTAAGTACAAAGCTCAAATAAAAGAAACTCAAAGAGGAAGCTAAAAATTACCACTTTTGGAAAACGGTCGGAAAAGTTCGCCGGAAAAATTCGTCGGAGGTTCGGCCGGATTTTGGCACTATGGTCGAACTTGGGCAGCCCTTCGGGAGGCCGGAGAGTGATAGTCGATGAGCTCACTTGGTGGGAACAAGCTTGGTTGGGTGAAGCTAAGCTTGGGTTTCAAAAAATTTGTATATATGTATATATATTTAAGAGAGAGAAGGTTTTTAAGAAGAAGTGTGCGTGTATAGAAATTGAAAGAGATGAAGAGAAGCACTTCTTGAAAAAATTCCCGCAACTTTGTGGTTCTTTAGCTTGGTTGAAATGGGTTGGGGTGGGGGTTTATTTATAGGAGAAGTTAGGTGGATTGAATGGTGGAGATTTGAGGAAAATGGATGGTGGATGTTTTATGTCACATGGATTGATGACTTGGAAAGTAGGCTGTGTTTCTTTGACATAGCCATATAAGACAAACAACTTTATGGGATTCAAAACTCAGCTGATATATTTAATTAAATATATATTTTCCTTTTTTTTTAATCATTATTTAATCATTTTAATTAAGCATTAAGCACCATTAAATATGACCACCCTAAAAACTCTTAAATAAATATCATAAAAAATATGATAATTACCTATATATTATAAAATGATGTCCTGCAAGTTTTGGTCAACCTTGGTCAATGGTAACTAGGTCAAACGTGGTCAACTGTGGGACCATCTGCCTCGATTTTTGTGCCCAGACAAAAATTCTCTGAATGTTACAAAATTTTACCATGTATAGAAAATACCATTTTAATGATCCATACCAAATTTCAAGTCATTCAAGCGAGTGGAAGTATTTTATTTAAAATACAGACTGTTATGTCAGCCTTTTCATCCGAGTAAAAATACCATTGATCTTGAAATTAAATATATGGATCTTTTGACCAAAGTTTTGACTTGAATAAATACTTAAGATATATTTCCTAATATATAAAATATATTTGGATGGTAGAAAATATTTTAGAGTATTTTAGAATAATTTTCTCCAAGAAATACTGATTTTACGAAACGAGAGAAAATTACTTCACGTATACATGGAATCATTTATAAAAATGAATATTAATATTTCAATCATGAATATAAATAAACTTTGGATAAAAACTATTTTTATAAAAGTAAAAATATATTTTAGAGCGAAGAGTAAAACATTTTTGATATAGCACGAGTCTTCTGAGGAATATTTCTGATATATCCCTTTTTCGAGCTTGTTGCCTTATTGATGTTGCAACTGAGATATAAGAAATATCATGTCTTGATATTTCTTCTTTGATCATATTGCCTTAGAGATATATTCCATAACGATATAATTTTGATATTTTAGAATAATGGAATATCTCTTTTACATGAATATACTTGAAAATAATTTTGCTAGTTTGACCATTTGACTTTGATTTGGATCAATTAAAATTATGTCCTAATGGAGAGGATCTACATGTATTTAAATTTTATGTTTAATCGTACAAATACCAAAATAAATAATATATTGAAGATATCCTTTCAATCTTCCCCTTTTTGGTATTTTCCAAACAAACATAAAATTTAAAATTTTCAAGTGTGTGCTTCCCCTTGGTGTATGCATGTGTTTTAAAAATATTTTTGCACATACAGTTTGTGGGATTACTGCTTGATTCCTCTCTTAGGTAATTCCTGCAAAAACTTGTTAGAGTATTCATATAAATATAGAAACATAATATTTCTACTAAAATTTCAAATTTCTTTTAACTCCTCTTCCCTTTTTGTTTGGGAGATATCAAAAAGTGTTTATCAGACAGTGTTTATCATGTAAAAGCATTATATGCATATAAGCATGTAAAACAACATTGTTTTTGCCTCTTTTAGATTTATTTTTCGTGTAAGCTAGAGTATTTTATGATTAATTGAGGTTTAGTTTTATATCCCTAGAAGATAAGCCATGCATGTTTATTCGAAATTAGTTGCATAGAGAGCCATTATAATTTATTTGATGCATATAGTATGTGAAATTTATTTGTAGTTTAACACTTAGAGAAAGATGTGGTTGTTCCTTTTGTTTAGACAGATATTAGTAAAGTCGGGTTTGTTTTCTATTTAAGCAAATTGAGAATAATGTAGTGACACGGTTCCTTTTTAACAAGATTTATATATAAGTTATCTTTGTCCTTGTTTGCATGCATGTATTTTAGAAAAACAACTTAGTTTTCATTTACAAAATTTTAATGTCGTCTATCTGAGAATATAACCTGAATCTTTTGTTTCAACATTTAGAAGCATATGTTTAACCAGTTTGCACTATAAGTGATAGAAATTAATCTGAATACAAACCAAATGCTACTTCTTAGAAATAGTTACATGTTAAAGAACCTACTACAATCTATCATTTTAGTAACTGCAAACAGACTCACAGAGTTTACACAATAGGATTGGCTAATACAATCTAGTTCCTTTCAATCATACAAACTACATGATTTACACATTTCTTCAAGCTAATACATTCTATATAGGAAAGGCTAAACGGACTTGTACTAACCATACATCAAGTCTAATCCATTTAACTAAGTACATAATCTGAAGAACTATACCTGTTCTTACCTTGTCAATTCTGTATGCTTATAGCTTCGGGTTGGTTTTGAACAAGCAAAAAAACAACTATATAATCTATTTACCTGGGTTTTGAATTTGGAGGGTGCAGCTGATCAACACAGGTGCTATTCTCAGTAATTCCATGCGTTATTCCTGCAGAGTATTAGATAGTGCACAAGTGCAAACTAAAGCCATAGTTAGTATTAATACATTAATTCTGATTATAACATAATTCAACGTGCAGTCCACATATAGAACAAACCAATTTTTTGTAAGTTTCATGTAATTAGATAACTAGCAGTCTGAATAAGAGAGAGTATCATGACAAGCTAATTTTGCTAATAAATCATCCTGGTTAGAGATCATGAATTGGAATCAACAGGTTTAAGAAATTAACAATAGTTTGAGAGTAATAATTTACACAACATATTTATAGTATTTTAACTTCAATAATCATCATCTCCCTGCATAAGTTAGATAATCATTATAATAACAAGGTCAGGAAGTATCATTCGGTGGGCACCAATAACTTAAACACAATGCAGATTATATTTACATGAAGCAAAAGTGTTCATATCAATTAGTGTGGTTCACTAATTAATTAGAACAAGGTTCTGCATCTGTTTAAAGATTACAAAGCATTAGGAGTACATACACTCCACAAATTCAAAGTGAAGTTAAGGTAACAGTCATCCAGGAAAAGTACCATAACAAGCCTAAACAATACAAAGTTCTTAAATACAGCAGAGCAAATACAGATCAGCAAAAGCAGTCCAAAAAAGCAGCACAACACAACATAGAATTATCTAATAACAAGCATCACATAGCTCACCCAATTACATTTACATCAGCATCACACACATGAATTAAATCAGGCATAGTTTTAATAGGTGGTCCACTTGCATCCATACCTATGTCCTCTAACTCATAAACCATAGCTAAGTCATCAGAAATTGGAACTTTAAAGGCATTCATATTCACTTGGCCAGTCATACAGTGGTCTCCTAGGGTAGATGCAGCTAAGTTCTCAAGATATGCAATTCTGTTTTTACACGACACAGTTACACCCTCTAGGTAGGTTACCTTTTCCTTAATCTCACTGTTTTCTGTTTTAACCCTCCTAAGTTCATTTTTAAGTTCATTTATCATGACTCTGACAGACTATAGTTAGAGAGGAAGACATCTTCTTCTCTAATTATAGAAGGAATCACAGTAGGTTCAACCTCTTATGGTTCACAGTGCATGAGAGGAATTTGTGGCCTAATGTGCTCATTTGTGATGTTGAATCACCTAGATTAGCAAATTTATCAGGAAGATGAATATTTCACATAAGAAAGAAGCAAGTGATGAGGAGTCCATATGGCATGTATCCTACCAGATTAGCATTTACCATATTAAGAATAATGACATAAGAAATGCTAAAGTTGATTTTGTTTTTGTAAAGAAGATAAATCAGTTTAAATCATAAAAGTCAAAGTATTTACTTTGATTGGGTTTGGGCAGGACATTTGCCCTTATGATAAGTACAAGATGCTAAAAAACTCCTTTAAAATGCTTAAAATGGATTCCACAGTTAACATCATATAGACCAGATAGAACATTAGACTCACACAAGATACCGAGCATAAGTTCATACTCAGCTTTGTTGAACACAAACAAGGAATAGATATCATGACATGGAAATTCACACAAGTGCAGTGGAAAGTGTAGTGCCCTATTAAGACTCTTATTATCAACAAAAATGACTTTCTTGTTCACAGTGGTTATAAAATGCAAGACTCCTTCTACACCCTTAATTATATTCATATTACAATAAAACTCACCCATGAGATGTATGAAGTACTATCTACTCAAATGAAATACTAATCCCTCCCACTTAGCATATCTAATGACCCTCTCCACTTCACCAGTTAAGTTTACACAAATACTAGGCTGAACATTCTTGACTAAGTCAAGGAATTTCTTGGAATTAGAAGGGTTAGCAAGGTCTGGTGGTGGAGGCTTAGAGGTGTTAGGGTTTGTGTTTGTGTTTGGTTCCTGTCTTAGGTTTGATTTTCTGGTATAGACTCTGGTTTGAAAGGGTTTGGCTGGTCTAGGGTTTGGAGAGTGAGGAACTTGAAATTTCCTACTCTGATAGAAGGGAATAGTGTGAATTTTGAAACCTTTTCTGTGGTTTCTTGAATGAGATGGCCTTTGGTGACTCTTTCTTGGGTTTGAAGGGTTTACAGTTTTGAATGATGAGGATTTGTGGTGAATAAACTATTTCTTTTCCATATCTTCCAGCATATATGGATTTGTGATGGCTGGTCTTGGCTTAGGGTAGAATGGCCTAGCATTTGGGTTCATAACTGATGAAGTGAAGTATGCAAATGAACTGTGTTTGTGTGTGAATGCAGCAAATGTAAATATAAGTATATAAGCATGCACATAGCACAGAATTCAATATCAGTTAGGAAAATAATTTTCTGTAAAGTAGCTTTTACTGTTTATGAACAGTGATTTTCATTAAATGCAATTTGCAAAAAGTTGATGTGTAGGGGCATGGTTTGCATAATTCCAGATCCTAGGTATGTGTATAATGCAGCTAAGGTATGATGTGTGATAGCTGACATATGCAAATAGTGACAAATAGTGCTAGAAAATACTATTTTAGTATTGTTAGAAGTACAAAAAGTACACAGATTTAGGAGAATGTGTGACATAAAGGTGAAATGCAGCTCACTCTACAACATAGAACCTAGCAAGTGACAAACAATGCATTTAAGAATGTTCAGTTTTAAGAAAAGATCAGTGCAGAAAGGTTGTCACCTTTTGAAAGAAATTAATTTTCTGAAAACTTTTGAGTTTTAATAAAGAATGTTACATTCAATTCTTTGGGCAACTTGTGTTAAATGAAATGCAACTCAGGGAATGATATGCACATTTAACACAGAACAATGCATCTATATTAATGCACAATCATTTTATTTAGTTCAATTAGCATTCAAAGTCACACACACTAACAGAATAATCAGGATTCAAGTAATAACAAATATAACACATTAACTGTAATGATTTTAACTGAATTTTCACCTATAATTTTAAGTGGCCATTAATTACAGCAGTGATCCAGATACAGGGATGCTCAAGGCTCCCCTACCAGGTCTTTCTGTGAGGGTTGGTGTGTGAGTGATTAATTTTTATCTTTGTTAATCTGAGATTACACAAGCCAGTCTTGATTATACTTTACCTGAGTTCTTATGACTGCACAAGCAATTGTAAAATGCATAGTATAGTAAACAGTGATGCACTCAAGTTCACAGATCATATATATATATATATATATTCAAGTAAGTATGATGCACATAGACTTAGTACAACTTTCAATAGACAAGTAGAGACTGATGTTCAGCAAGACAGTTCTTATCCAGATACATAGTATTCATCTCAAAACAGTAATCAGGACATCTTGCATATATTAAGGTGTTTAGATAAAAAATTATTTACTATATGAAGAGCTTTTATGAATACAATTTAGGGCACATACTTATACAGACTGATTACTTAATTAATATGTGACGCCCTCCAAACCCGGGGTCTAGATTTGGGGGTCACTAGCCAATAAATTATAATAAAATAATCATAGCGGAATAATATAATAAATATGACCCCTTGCATGCAACTGGATCGATCACAGGTTATAGTATGAAACAAACACTAATACAAACCATAAGTCTAATTAGTTTTACAGATTATTCAAATTTTATTACAAACCTCTAGACTATTCGAGCGTCCCAAAACAGTATACCTGGAAAATACACCAAACTATCTACAAGCACTCGACTTCTAATTAAACCTGGAACTCAAGCCTGCTCTGGCTTAGCTGAAAGATTAGAATGATAAACAAGTATGAGCAAAAGAAATGCTCAGCAAACAGTATAAAGTGTGCTTGAAATAATAACCCACATTTTTATAATAATTAAATAATAGGATAAAATCAGTGATATTTGATCAATCAATAAAAGCTTCACAAGCTATCAGCAATAAACGATAATTTTTAGATTGGAATCTAACTCTGACGGACGTACTATCACATGCTGATCAGCCCGTGTGATAGTACTGGATCATGGTTTGTAGAAACATGTCCCAAAACATGAGTACTCAAATAAAAAAGGCAATATATATGTCTGTGGCATAAATTATGTCATAATATTTCATATAAAACATAGAAATAGCCCTCCGCTGGACCATCCGTCCCGGTCACTTACGCATTCATCCAATCCATAAAACATTTTAATCAAAGGAGTCGAATCAAACGACATCCTTAATAATATAACTCCCCATTTCTCATGTTCCAGAGCTATCTCAACAATCGATGGCGAAATAACTAGAACAATTAGTTATTTGCTAATCTCAATTCAACGTTTCACTGTTTAGAGTAATTTGTAGCGCAATATAAAACATTTAACTATTCTGAACTTAGAATAGTATGGAAATTGAAAGAATAAAATTCAGAGTCAATATCACTTGAATGATAAGTGAAGATATAAATATTTGCATAATATGATTCGAAATAAACGTTACTTGAACGATAACTGAAGTTAGGGGTACGTGTCTGGCATGCTCGATAACCTCTTACTATAACTTTGTTTATAGCTGCTGGCTACTATCTCCGTGTAACATTTGACCACACTCCTTGCTACTTGATTTTATAAACAAAAGGACTATCTTAACTGATAGAACCAAACTCAATCGACGTAACTATACGTCTTGACCTCTTCTCGATCGTTTATAACTAGTCATGGCATTTTAAAACTGTAAACAGATAGCATGCATGTAACGACCGAGAAATTACGCTTGTATTATATCATAATAAAGATAAATTAGGTGTATTATTATGTGATTAAATGAGTTGAGTCATTAAACCCTAACTGCCATGTGTTACGTGTTGTCTGTTTTGATCCAAACGTGTTTTGGATATTTATTGAGTGTTCTATCGTATGTTATATATTTTATATCAAAACCCGTACAGCTCAAAACCAAGTTTTAAAAGCCCGTATTTCAAACAAAATCATTGGCCCTATTTTGCCAAAAATGCCCTATACCATATCGCTATTCTGAACCCCTAAACGTTTTACAAATTTACCTTTTTCGCGAAAAACGATTTTTCCGGACCCCTTCGGGTACCAAAAACCCCCACAAAAATCACATTTTTATTTTTATATGATTATAAAATTATCATACATTATTTTTCTTTGCATTTTTGTAATAT
Source organism: Apium graveolens (assembly GCF_009905375.1). NCBI lineage: Eukaryota > Viridiplantae > Streptophyta > Magnoliopsida > Apiales > Apiaceae > Apium > Apium graveolens. The sequence goes on along the minus strand of NC_133648.1, from coordinate 146,359,187 downwards.
TCACAATTTTTGGGAATTTTTAGCATATATTTTGTATTTATTGGATATTTAAAAATTCAATATTAATACCCAAAAATTATAAAAATTGGGGCCAAATATTTTTATTAGGAGTGTAATTAGCCCCTTAATTTTATTTGGGGGTATTATTTTCATAAATATAAATAGCTGATTTAATGTTAACTAATTAGTAATTAATAATAAAAAAAAAACAGAAAATCAAGAAATTCTTGTGTGGGTGAAGAACAGGGCAGGAGAATCAAAGCCAATTTTGATCGTGATTCTGTTAACCAAATCAGTCATGTAAGTATCCGTTTTGAAGCTGATTGAGTGTAGTTTTCAATTATGTAATCGTTTTTGTTGTTAGTTTAATCAATTTCTAATTTGTATTTTCGGGTTTTTATTTTGAATTCGGTTTGAATGAATCATTAGTTGTTTGTTGATTCTGTTGATGGGAATGAATAGATCATTGAATTTACAGTCGAACGGCACCGGTTTCATCAGTTTTGGTGTTGATTTCGTCCTCGTCGGAGAACCGCCGCCACAGCGGTGTTCTTCATTTTTCCGATGACATCGTCGACGAACGGAGAAGAACGAAGGTAGGAGGAGGTTGCTATGGTGGCCAGGAACGATCACGCAGAAGAATCGGACTGGAATCACACGATTTGGCCGTGTTTCTACTCGCCGGAAGATTTCCGCCGGCGTCGGGTCTCTGGGCTGCTGGGTTTGTGTTCTTCGTGACCCGGGTTCGACCCGGTTTCGACCCGGGTTTGATCCTAAAAACCCTAATCTGAAACCCTGAAACATGTTTCTGATATATTATTTATTTATTCTATTTTTTAAAAATCAGAAAATTAGTTTTAGTAATTCTAAAAATTAAATAAAAATCAGTTTTAAATTCTGAAAAATCTTATAATTAATTTCTAAATTATTTTATTTGAATTTAATTATTTATCTAATTATTTATTAGTTATCTAATTAATTAATAATTAGGTAATTAATTAATAATATGTAATTAATTAATAAATAAGGATTAAAAATAATTTAATAATGTGATTAATAATCTAATAATTAGTTAATATTACGAGTAACTCGTATTTATACGGGTAGTGATTCAATAATTAGAATTATTATTCGAGCGATAATTTATTCGAAGAAGGTCGGAATAATTATTTGTATCTTATAATTAAATACCGATAATTAATTGATTAACGAATCATATAAATTACAATAATAATATAATGGTTCGATATTTATGTGAGGATCGTAAATAGTTCATATTTATACGAGTAATTAATCGTTGAGTTAGATTATAATTCGAGTAATTAGTAATTGTTCGATAAATAGCGTATCAGTTAATTGAGTCAATTGATTATTTGTGAATAATCGATCTGATCGAGTGAGTATTAATAATTTGTAAATAATTGTAATTAATAGTAATTAATCTTAATAATTAGGGATTAATTATTTTAAAATACAATAATTATTAGTTAATTATTTAAAAATGTAATTAAGGATTATTTAATTATAATTAATTAATTATAATTAATTATTAATTAATTAAATCTTGTTTAATTCATAATAATTAAACCGTTAGACCGATTTGAGCGAAACGAAGACCCTTAGACTCAGAAAAATGAAATGAATCCAATAAAAATAGTTGCAAGTTATAATTTCTTCCGGAAGAGAGTGGTTTTGTGATAATTAATTGTTCATAGGCCCTATTAGGGGTAGAATCGAGTCAAATAAATCCCAAAAATTTGTAATAAAATCAGATAGGATTAGATATTATAAATATGAGTCTAGAATCGATTCCAAAAATAATTATAAGTCTAAAAATTAATTATGTGATTTATGTGCTATGTGCTTTACGTGGTTATGTGAACCTTACGTGCTATATAATTATATGTTTATATATGCGAGTCAGATAGAAATGCATGGGTAGACGGATAAGGTTGTGTGGTATCAATTCGAGATACACGTATATAGTAAGTTATCTAAACGACTATCTTTCTATGATTGGTTCAGTGTCAGCAAGGCAGAGCAAGCTAGGGACAGAAAACGGTGAGTTGAATCAGGATAAGTACGCGCAAGGCAAGTTCTTCCCCTATTCTAAATTCAGAATAGTGAATTATATTTCCTTTTATCATATCAGTTACCTTTGATAATTATTGTTCATATACATTGATACCCAATTATTAATTCTTGTTTCTATTTCATTTCGATTCTTGATTTCTCCCAGTTTATTGAATTTCCTATTCATATTCCAATACTTTTACCTTTGTTACATATACTCTGGTATATCCTGGTGTTGGGATACATCAAAAGCATTCCGATTGTTCCAAATGCTATACCTTGGACTGGATGGTTACTATACGGGTTGGGTTTTACCCAGACCATTATTTAATAGACCATAGTTGCCTGAGTACTCTTTATGTTGGTTGGGTCTATGCAGTTGGGTATAGATCCGTACTGTATCCTGACTGATCAGCAGGTTATAGTGCATATGTTGGTTCTTGTTTCCAGTCTTGTTCATTTGGCACTCGCCAGTGTTGGCAAATTATTATCCTATACAGATACAAATGGTTGTTCAAACCAGCAGCTTATTGGTTCACTTATTTCTCTCTCTTTATACTATATATATATTATTGCAGGCTTGTTGAGCAATTTTGGCTCATCCCTTTTTTATTGTTATTGCTATTGTTTTACAGTTAAGGTAGAGAATGAAACCCATCTGGACCTGCGTAATCAAGAAGTGAGTCAAGCAGCGGGACCCTCTTATACCAAGAGTGTTCCTTCCTATTCCCGAAAAGAGCTTTGAATTACCAGATCAGGTGTAACAGGATAAGTAGTAATGTTAGGTTGAATAAAAGTTTTGTGTAGTTTGAATAAAAGTTGTGTGGTGAGAATGTAGATAGAATAAAGTTTTATAACAAAGAGAGTTCTTGAGACATATTTTATTTATTTGGGTTTGTAATAAAGTGTAGTATGTGGTTCTTGTTTTCAACTCAACCCTTAAAAGATCCTGAGTAGTAATAGTTCGGGGTAATTATTATTTTTATATTCCGCTTGTGCAGGTTTAGTTTGTAGTTGTTATTAATAATGCCCCAAATCTATACCCCGGATTTGGAGGGTGTTATAGTTGGCATCAAAGCTTAGGTTTGACCCTTGAAAACAAGAACGTTAGGATTAAGATAAGATAGGAAATTAGATAGGATAGAAGTAGGAGTGTTAGGATTGTCTGTTTATGTGATTAGAAGTTATGATTTTAGGAATATGATTTGATTTTTTTTTGTATTATTATTGTTATTTGTATTAGATGGCTTCTTCGTCGGAGCGGACTGAGTCAGACCCAGTAGCAGCACCAGTACTAGCCCCAGCATCAGTGCAGATTTTTCCTCCATTGCCACCACCTCCACCATTGCCACCTGGACCAGTACCAGAGATACCACCTCCACTAGAGGTACCAGACTTTGTTGATTATTTCCCTTATTTTGAGCCGGAGATGCCTGACTTTCCACCTTTGGAGTTTCCGATGTTTGATGTTCCTGATATGGTTGATCTTCCACAGTGGGAGGACTTAGAGCCGTAGATTCCAATACCGCAGCCTGAGATTTTAGATATTCCACAGATGGAGCCAGAGGCAGAGCCACCAGTGTATGCACCTATGGAGCAGCCTGTCCTATTTCCTGCCCCTTTAGCTATTTATGCCCCTGTTCCCGGGGAATATCAGTTTCCACAGCCGGAGTTCATGGATGAGATAGTAGTAGATGGACCGTTACCTTCTCGAGGTTCTTGTACGGATCTTCGTGAGCATCATACAGTTACTTATCAGCGTTTTCAGGCGGAGAGAGAGGAGAGGATACGATGGCAGAACCAGTGCAGAGAGATCCTTGGATTGTTTGAGACGCAGGCGGATGGTCCCATCCGAGCATTACGACCAGGTTACATATTAAGGGAGAGGTTACGTCAGATTCACCAAGTTAGTTCTCAGCAGCTTACTGATCTGACACAGCAGAATATTAGTGCAGAGACAGCATATCGTAGAGCGTTGGGACTTACCGAGGCAGTGCTAGAGGCATTGCAGGAGGAGTTGAGTCACGTGCCACCAGGAGTTCAAGACTAGCAGATAGAGGAGTGTTGTATCATGTATATTTTTATAAATAGAGGCAGCATAGTATTGTATGACTAGTTTGTATGAGTGTAGCTACTAATTTTGACTGATAGTAGCAGCGGTACGACTGACATGTCATAGGCTTTTGTATCAAGCACTGACACCTGCAGCTGGTGTCCTACACATATATATATGAGATGGACTTTTTCACGTTTTCTTTATTCTATTTCCAGTCATTTAAGCATTTACATTTATTTCATTATTTTATCATGGCATATTTACAAATGTTATTTTATTTACGATCATGTTGTACCCTTTATGCTTTCAAAATTTTTTAAAGTGTTTTAAAAAGGGATTTATTTACACATCATACTGTTTTATTTATTTGGATATTTAATAATTGTTTTCTTTCCCCATATCAATTGTTTTAACACTGTTTTAATATTATAAATACTATTTCCATTCCATAACACCTGTTTAATATACTGTTATTAAGAGAACCCATTGTTTTATTACCAGAAAGATGGCACCTAAAAGAAAAGCACAACCCGACTCATCAAATGGAAATACCGAGGGCCAAAACAATAATAACCAGATGGATCAGATGTTTCATCTCATGCAACTGCAGATGCTGATGATGCAAAAACAAATGCAGCAGCAACATTAGCAGTTCCAATAACAGATGTTACAGCAAGCCGCTCATTCAGGACATCAAGTACCACCCGCAGCACCTACAGTCACTTTCAAGCAATTTCAGTCGGTAAAGCCTCCGGAATTTACTGGTTCCACAGATCCTACAAAGGCGAGAGTTTGGCTGAAAGAGATAGAAAAATCTTTTTCGTTGGTGAAAGTTGAGAAAGAACAGAAGACGGATTTTTCTAGCTACTTTCTAAAAGGCGGAGCCAATTACTGGTGGGAATCGAAGAAAGCTTTGGAAGGAGAAGGTGTGGTGACCTGGGATAGATTCATTGATCTTTTCTTGGAAAAATATTTTCCTCGCTTTATGAAGAACTAGATGGAGATCAAGTTTCTGGAGCTGAAACAAGACAACTTATCGGTCGCGGATTATGAGATCAAGTTCACTAAATTGGCTAGATTTGTTCCTGAGCAAGTGGATACTGATGAGAAGCGGGCCAAGAGATTCCAGCAGGGACTGAAACCATGGATTCATAGCAGAGTAGCTGTGTTTGAACTGACGACTTATACGGATGTTGTTCAGAAGTCCATGATTATTGAAGGTGAAAGTGAAGCAGCTCAGAAAGGGAAAGGACCAGGAAATTCTCAGAACCGTTTCAACAAAAGGCCAGGATTTCAAGCCCGGGGAAAAGCAAACTTCAGGAGACCAGAACAAAACAACCAGAGGATGGGTAATCGACTTCCTGCCCCAACTCAGCAAAGACTTATCCGACCGCCTATACCTGATTGTAGAATATATGGTAAAAAGCATACGGGAATTTGTAACAAGCCAAATGTCACGTGTTTCAAGTGCAAGCAAAGGGGACACTACTCTGGAGAATGTCCGATGGGAAGAGCAGAGGTCACTTGTTTCCAGTGTGGAAGAAAATGACATATTGCCAAAGACTGCAGAGGAGTTACGATGGCCGCTAGTATTCCAAGGGTTTTAGCATTACCTCCACCTCCACTACCACCACAAAATCAGCCCAGGGCAAGGACTTTCAACATGTCAATGAAGGAAGCAGTACAGAGTCCGAATGTGGTTGCAGGTACACTCCCTGTGAATTCCGGAAATGCTCTAGTATTGATTGATTCAGGAGCTACTAGATCTTTTATTTCTGAAGATTTTATCTCTAATATAGACTGTGAGGTTCAGTGGTTAGATGAAGTGTTAGTCATAAAATTAGCAAATGATGATCAGGTTATTGTAGATCGAGTATGCCCAAGTTGTGATATTGAGATAGGGAGATGTTATTTTTCAGTTGATTTGATACCTTTCAGGTTAGGAGAGTTTGATGTTATTTTAGGAATTGATTGGTTAGCTAGTAATAATTCTCAGATCGATTGTGCAAATAAGAAAGTGAAATTGCAAATTGAAGAAAATAAAACGGTAACATTTAAAGGTGAAAAGCAAAAGCAGAAATTCCAAACAATGATGCAGACGAAATGATTGCTACGTCAAGGATGTCAAGCTTACTTAGCCTATGTATTAGATATCGACAAGGATGGTCCGAAGTTTGAAGATAATCCTGTAGTTTGTGAGTTTCCTGATGTCTTTTCAGGTGAACTTCCAAGACTTCCACCGGATCGAGAAATCGAGTTCACTATTGACTTGACGCCAGGGACTGAACCAATTTCGAAAGCTCCATATCGAATGGCACCTGTTGAAATGAAGGAATTAGCAAAGCAGTTACAATAACTTCTTGACAAAGGAATCATAAAGCCAAGTGTATCCCCATGGGGTGCACCAGTATTGTTTGTGAAAAAGAAGGACGGTAGTATGCGACTGTGTATTGATTATCGTGAGCTGAACAAGTTAACTATCAAGAATAAATATCATTTACCTCGCATTGATGACTTATCAACTAAAAGGAGCAGCATGGTTTTCGAAAATCGACTTACGATCAGGTTATCATCAGTTAAAGATTAAGGCAAAAGATATTCCAAAGACGGCGTCCAGAATGAGGTACGGACATTATGAATTTCTTGTGATGGCTTTTGGATTGACAAATGCACCTGCAGCATTTGGGGATTTGATGAATCGAGTATTCAACAAGTATCTGGATAAGTTTATCATTGTATTTATTGATGACATCTTGATTTATTAAAAGACGGAAGAAGAACATGCAGCGCACTTAAGAACGACACTGGAGATATTACGAAAGGAGCAGCTTTATGCGAAATTTTCAAAATGTAAATTTTGGTTGAAAGAAGTGCAGTTTTTAGGACACATCATTGGTGTTGAAGGAATTCAAGTGGATCCCGCAAAGATTTAAGCTATTTTAAATTGGGAAAGACCAAAGACGCCAACTGAAGTCAGAAGTTTCTTGGGATTAGCCGGTTATTACAGAAGATCCATTAAAGATTTTGCAAAGATAGCCACACCATTGACAAAGTTGACGCGAAAGAATGAAAAGTTCGAATGGAACGAGAAATGTGAAGCAAGTTTCCAAGAATTAAAGAATCGACTAGTAACTGCACCTGTGCTTGTGTTACCTGATGATCAAGGAGACTTTGTCATATACAACGATGCTTCGTATCCAGGACTTGGATGCGTTCTAATGCAACATGGAAATGTGATCGCATATGCTTCTAGACAGCTAAAGCCGCATGAACAAAAATATCCGACGCACGATCTTGAACTAGCAGAAATTGTGTTCGCACTGAAACTTTGGAGACACTATCTATACGGTGAAAGATGTGAGATTTACACGGACCATAAAAGCTTGAAGTATATTTTCACCCAGAAGGAACTTAACATGCGATAACGATGTTGGTTAGAGTTAATTAAGGACTACGACATTTCAATCAATTATCATCCAGGCAAGGCTAATGTAGTAGCAGATGCGTTAAGTCGAAAGGAACGATTGAACCTCTTAACGTCTTCAGAAGACTTAATCAAGGAATTCGATAAATTAGAGATTGAAGTTCGTATACCAGAAAATTCTACCGAAATGATTTACGCTATGACTTTTCAGCCAGAACTATTGGAGAAAATAAGAAGGTGTCAGGAAGAAGTAATGGACCAAGATATCGATAATTTAACAGGAGAAGAGATTACCAGTCAGAAGGACGCTAAAGGAATTTTTCGTGTTGCTTCAAGGATCTGGATACCTAACGTACCAGAACTGAAAGCGGAAATTTTGCAAGATGCTCATAATTCAAGATATTCAATCCATCCCGGAAGCACAAAGATGTACAGAGACCTGAAGGAAAATTTTTGGTGGCCGAATATGAAGAAAGAAATAGCGGAATGGGTCAGTAAGTGTTATACGTGCTAAAGAGTGAAAGCTGAACATCAACGCCCGAGCGGACTACTACAACCACTAGATATTCCAGAATGGAAATGGGAACACTTAGCTATGGATTTCGTAGTGGGACTTCCAAGGACGAAAGCAAATCACGATGCAATTTGGGTTATCATTGATCGACTGACGAAATCACCACATTTTCTTCCGATTAACGAAAGATTTTCACTGGACAAGTTAGTGCACTTATATCTCAAGGAAATTGTAATGCGTCACGGAGTACCCGTATCGATTGTATCGGATCAAGATCCTCGTTTCAATTCAAGATTTTGGAGACAATTCCAAGAATGTCTAGGAACGAAGTTGAACATGAGTACAGCTTATCATCCACAAACGGACGGGCAAAGCGGAAGGACAATTCAAACAATCGAAGATATGCTACGTGTATGCGCAATAGATTTTGAAGGCAATTGGGACGAGCACTTACCGCTAGTGGAATTTTCTTACAATAACAGTTATCAAGCCAGTATTGGGATGCCACCTTATGAAGCTCTATATGGAAGAAAATGCAGATCACCTACCTGTTGGGATGAAGTGGGAGAACGTAAAATTTTAGGTCCAGAACTGATCCAGTAGACCAAGGAAAAAGTAGAACTGATCCGCAAGCGACTTGAAGCAGCGCAGAATCGACAGCGTAAATATGCATATCTATCTAGAAAGGATATGGACTACCAGGAAGGAGAGCATGTATTGCTAAAGATATCACCATGGAAGGGATTAGCTAGGTTTGGCAATAAAGGCAAATTGAAACCTCGCTACGTCGGACCATTTGAAATTTTGAAGAAAATTGGGAAGGTTGTGTACGAGTTAGCTTTACCACCTAATATGCAGCATATTCACAACGTATTTCATGTATCTATACTTAAGAAGTACAACCCTGATACAAGACATGTAATAGAGTATGAACCAATAGAACTTCAGGCAGATTTGTCGTATGTAGAACAGCCGATAAGAATTCTAGATCGGCAAGAGAGGGTATTGAGAAATAAGTCTGTGTCATTATTGAGAGTTTTGTGGAGAAACCCAGTGGTTGATGAATCAACCTGGGAGCTCGAGAGTGAAATGGTAGAAAAGTATCCTCAGTTGTTTGCATAGTATGATTTTGAGGACAGAATCCTGTTAAGGGGGGGAGAATGTAACGACCGAGAAATTACGCTTGTATTATATCATAATAAAGATAAATTATGTGTATTATTATGTGTTTAAATGAGTTGAGTCATTAAATCCTAACTGCTATGTGTTACGTGTTGTCTGTTTTGATCCAGACGTGTTTTGGATATTTATTGAGTGTTCTATCGTATGTTATATATTTTATATCAAAACCCGTACAGCTCAAAACCATGTTTTAAAAGCCCGTATTTCAAACAAAATCATTGGCCCTATTTTGCCAAAAATGCCCTATACCATATCGCTATTCTGAACCCCTAGACGTTTTACAAATTTACCTTTTTCACCAAAAACGACTTTTCCGGACCCCCTCGGGTACGAAAACCCCCACAAAAATCACATTTTTATTTTTATATGATTATAAAATTATCATACATTATTTTTCTTTGCATTTTTGTAATATTCACAATTTTTGGGAATTTTTAGCATTTATTTTGTATTTATTGGATATTTAAAAATTCAATATTAATACCCAAAAATTATAAAAATTGGGGCCAAATATTTTTATTAGGAGTCTAATTAGCCCCTTAATTTTATTTGGGGTATTATTTTCATAAATATAAATAGCTGATTTATTGTTAATTAATTAGTAATTAATAATAAAAAAATAAAAAAAACAGAAAATCAAGAAATTCTTGTGTGGGTGAAGAACAGGGCAGGAGAATCAAAGCCAATTTTGATCGTGATTCTGTTAACCAAATCAGTCATGTAAGTATCCGTTTTGAAGCTGATTGAGTGTAGTTTTCAATTATGTAATCGTTTTTGTTGTTAGTTTAATCGATTTCTAATTTGTATTTTCGGATTTTTATTTCGAATTCGGTTTGAATGAATCGTTAGTTGTTTGTTGATTCTGTTGATGGGAATGAATAGATCGTTGAATTTACAGTCGAACGGCACCGGTTTCGTCAGTTTTGGTGTTGACTTCGTCCTCGTCGGAGAATCGTCGCCACGACGGTGTTCTTCGTTTTTCCGATGACATCGTCGACGAACGGAGAAGAAGGAAGGCGGGAGGAGGTTGCTATGGTCGCCAGGAACGATCACGCAGAAGAATCGGACTGGTATCACACGATTTGGCCGTGTTTTTACTCGCCGGAAGATTCCCACCGGCGTCGGGTCTCTGGGCTGCTGGGTTCGTGTTCTTCGTGACCCGGGTTCGACCCGGTTTGCAACCCGGTTTCGACCCGGGTTTGATCCTAAAAACCCTAATCTGAAACCCTGAAACATGTTTATGATATATTATTAATTTATTCTATTTTCTAAAAATCAGAAAATTAGTTTTAGTAATTCTAAAAATTAAATAAAAATCAGGTTTAAATTCTGAAAAATCTTATAATTAATTACTAAATTATTTTATTCGAATTTAATTATTTAATTATTTATCTAATTATTTATTAGTCATCTAATTAATTAATAATTAGGTAATTAATTAATAATTAGGTAATTAATTAATAAATAAGGATTAAAAATAATTTAATAATGTGATTAATAATCTAATAATTAGTTAATATTACGAGTAACTCGTATTTATATGGGTAGTGATTCGATAATTAGAATTATTATCCGAGCGATAATTTATTCGAAGAAGGTCATAATAATTATTTGTATCGTATAATTAAATACCGATAATTAATTGATTAACGAATCGTATAAATTACAACAATAATATAATGGTTCGATATTTATGTGAGGATCGCGAATAGTTCGTATTTATACGAGTAATTAATCGTTGAGTTAGATTATAATTCGAGTAATTAGTAATTGTTCGATAAATAGCGTATCAATTAATTGAGTCGATTGATTATTTTTGAATAATCGATCTGATCGAGTGAGTATTAATAATTTGTAAATAATTGTAATAAATAGTAATTAATCTTAATAATTAGGGATTAATTATTTTAAAATACAATAATTATTAGTTAATTATTTAATAATGTAATTAAGGATTATTTAATTATAATTAATTATTTATAATTAATTATTAATTAATTAAATCTTGTTTAATTCATAATAATTAAACCGTTAGTCCGATTTGAGCGAAACGAAGACCCCTAGACTCAGAAAAATGAAACGAATCCAATAAAAATAGTTGTAAGTAATAATTTCTTCCAGAAGAGAGTGGTTTTGTGATAATTAATTGTTCATAGGCCCTATTAGGGGTAGAATCGAGTCAAATAAATTCCGAAAATTTGTAATAAAATCAGATAGGGTTAGATATTATAAATATGAGTCTAGAATCGATTCCAAAAATAATTATAAGTCCAAAAATTAATTATGTGCTTTATGTGCTATGTGCTTTACGTGGTTATGTGAACCTTACGTGCTATATGATTATATGTGTATATATGCGAGTCAGATAGAAACGCATGGGTAGACGGATAAGGTTATGTGGTATCAATTCGAGACACACGTATATAGTAAGTTATCTAAACGACTATCTTTCTATGATTGGTTCAGTGTCAGCAAGGCAGAGCAAGCTAGGGACAGAAGACGGTGAGTTGAATCAGGATAAGTACGCGCAAGGCAAGTTCTTCCCCTATTCTAAATTCAGAATAGTGAATTATATTTCCTTATCATATCAGTTACCTTTGATAATTATTGTTCATATACATTGATACCCAATTATTAATTCTTGTTTCTATTTCATTTCGATTCTTGATTTCTCCCAGTTTATTGAATTCCCTATTCATATTCCAATACTTTTACCCTTGTTACATATAGTCTGGTATATCCTGGTGTTGGGATACATCAAAAGCATTCCGATTGTTCCGGATGCTTTACCTTGGACTGGATGGTTACTATACGGGTTGGGTTTTACCCAGACCATTATTTAATAGGCCATAGTTGCCTAAGTACTCTTTATGTTAGTTGGGTCTATGCAGTTGGGTATAGATCCCCACTGTATCCTGACTGATCAGTAGGTTATAGTTCATATGTTGGTTCTTGTTTCCAGTCTTGTTTATTTGGCACTCGCCAGTGTTGGCAAATTATTATCCTATACAGATACAGATGGTTGTTCAAACCAGCAGCTTATTGGTTCACTTATTTCTCTCTCTTTATACTATATATATTATTACAGGCTTGTTGAGCAATTTTGGCTCATCTCTTTTTATTGTTATTCCTATTGTTTTACAGTTAAGGTAGAGAATGAAACCCATCAGGACCCGCGTAGTCAAGAAGCGAATCAAGCAGCAGGACCCTCTTATACCAAGAGTGTTCCTTCCTATTCCCGAAGAGAGCTTTGAATTACCAGATCAGGTGTAACAGGATAAGTAGTAATGTTGGGTTGAATAAAAGTTTTGTGTAGTTTGAATAAAAGTTGTGTGGTGAGAATGTAGATAGAATAAATTTTTGTAACAAAGAGAGTTCTTGAGATATATTTTATTTATTTGGGTTTGTAATAAAGTGTAGTATGTGGTTCTTGTTTTCAACTCAACCCTTAAAAGATCCTGAGTAGTATTAGTTCGGGGTAATTATTATTTTTATATTCCGCTTGTGCAGGTTTAGTTTGTAGTTGTTATTAATAATGCCCCAAATCTATACCCGGGATTTGGAGGGTGTTATAATGCATATCACATAGCACGTAATCATGGTATTCTTATAATTCGTAAACACACATTTCATGTAACACATAAATCAGATAATCAACAGATAGGTCTCAGTGCGTTCAGAACAGAAATCAAGTCCATAACAGGGTTTATCGATTAGATACCGAATCAGAATGATACACAATTCAAATGACTTTGTAATATAAAAGAAATTATGCTTATTGAAAGCGTAATATTTTTCTGAGTCTATACGCGTTCGTTTCGTATTAAATGGATGAACGGTTTAATTATTATGAATAAAATAAGAAATAAATGGAATTAAATCAATTAATAATAATATTAACTGATTTTTAAATACCAAAATATAATTTTAAAGGCTAAAAAATAATTTAGAAATTATTTGAATTAATTATAAATAATTTATATTTATCTAACTATTTATAAATAAAATTAACTGATTAAATAAATTAATAAATTAATTAAATTCAAAAATAATTAACTAATTTAAATTATAAATAATTAAATCAAACTAAATTTTGAAAATAATAAAAGAAAATACTTTTAAGAATTTAAAATAATTAAGAAACTAATTTTAGAGTTTAAAATAATAAATAAATGATTTTTGAAAGTAAGATAAATGATTTTTAGAATTTTTTAAAATGAATTTTGAAAAAAAAATAAAAAGGAAAATTACACAAACAGGTTTTAAAGTTGGGTTTTGGGGAATAAAAGATCAAAACAGGGTTTTTTATCAACTGAAATGGGTCAGTATGAACTCGACCGGGTCGGGTTTGAAGACCCACCAATTTCTGGAAAAATTCGAGATTCCGTCGGCCCTTCGCCGGACTCTGGCGAGTCCATAACCGGCCAAAACACCCTCGTTGGCTTCGGTTTTTCAGCGTAACATGTTCCCTATCAATCTGTATCCACAAATCGAGCAATAACCAACCCAGTTCATCACTCCAGTTTCCACTCCGATCAAAACCAAGCTTTCTCCCGTGAACCCAATCGGAAAATTCCGATTTCGACCAAACCGCAACCAAAAACAACGTTACCAGCATCAAAATAAAGCTGGGATCATTTTTAAACTAACTACATCATCGAATACTAACCCAGATTCAAGAACAATTAGAAAAATCGAATAAAAAAAAGTCAAAACTCAAAAACTCGGGTTCGAAAATTCTGGACTAAAACGATGCAACCAAATACATAAATCGATCCTAAATATCATTCTAAAGCTACTGGTAGCATCAAAATCAATCAAAAATCAGCAAAACTCAAAATCGATTTCAAGAACACAAGCATAAAAATCAATTTTTCAATTTATTGTACCTCAGATATTGAAACTGGTATGGTTAGAAAGGGCTTGAAACGAGGATCAAATTGATATGCAGAGCGTTTGATATGGTTTTCTAGATCGATCAAAAACCGTGATTGAAGTTGAAGAAAAGGATTTCACCCCAAAAATTTGTTCTTGAGTATTTCTGAAATTTTTATAAAAAATGAATAAAATAAATAAATTGCGGGTATTTATATTTTTACAGAAATTATACCCCAAAATAAATTAAGGGTGTTTTTATCCCCTAATTATCATAATTAAGGCCAAAAATAATAATGACGGGGGAATAATTTTAAAAGCAATAAAATACAAAATTAATGTCAAAGTTCCCCAAAAATTGTGAATAATTCAAAAATGCAAAAATACTGGGTATTTGAAATACTAAAATTTTTATAAAAATAAAACACGAATTTTATGGACTTTAACGTCCCGGTGGGGTCCCGGTCCGTTCATTTTTAAAAAACAAAACGATACTTAAATTAACAGAAAAACTCGAATATGCATAAAATACATTCAAACGCGCGTAAATGAAATAAAACGAGTACCTCAGTAAATATGTAAATAAATACGAGTCCGAATTGTAGATCGATTCATATAATTGCATTTTTAACATATATTAATCCATCGAAAAATTTTCTGGCCCACACGAAAACACATATAACAGCTATAACATCGAATATCAAGGCAATAATCACTTTAAATTTTAAAACACATAATATTTATTCATTTAACATAAAAATATTCACATAATTTTCCCGGATATTACAAAATATCTTAGTAAGTATAGGTTAATTTGGTGGATTTTGAATAATCAAGATTTTATCAAGGACAATCATAGATGACATATATAGAGTCCAGTTCAAACAGATAAGCAAGACTATCAATTATCATACATTCAAACATATCTTATTATTTAAGAATTAACAATCCATGTTCAATTTTTCACTAGGCTTTACTCTGATATTGGTATTAATATTATCTGAATTCAAATTTTGTTACAACACACAGTCATACTATATCTTAGCATTAATGCACATAGATCATATAATGTTCAGTTTTGCACATAAACTTTTCTTCAATGAATAGAAATCAGTCAAACTAACACATTTCATAAGAGATACTACGTGAAATTTCCTCAGAAATACAACATTAGTTAATTCAATTTATAAAACAGGATAACATAAGTCATTATTTATTTTTAGACCTTAATACACAGAAAACACATACTTTCCTAGCTTCCAAAAGCTGTTTCTTAGTTGTAAAATTAAGTTTTGTTAATAAAAAATTACAAGCCCTTTAGTTAAGTACAATAATTAATTTTCCAGATTATTCATTGAAGTAGTTATACCCTTATCTTGATTATATATCAAAAGCAACATAAACCACATTCAAATATATACTCCCTACTCGAGTATACCAAAAACATTCATTAATCATACTCGAATTTTAACAACAAAAAAAATTTGAATCACATTCAATTTTAACTTGACTATATCAAACACATCATAAACTTCATTCGAATTTAACTTAAATGTCTCAAAACCATAAACCATGTTCGGATTCGATATAGCACAGATAATAATCACAAGTCATATTCTGATTTTTACTCTCAATTATGAATAAGATCAACAATCAATCACATGCTAACACTCTTAATCACATATTCACAAAAATTCCAGTATGAACATCACAATCTCACAATTTTAAGGGACTTAATTAAAAAAATAACTCTTACCTGAGCCTATCGCCTGGCCTCGCTATTCGGACTTACCTGGTTGACTCAGTCGCGGACTGAGTCAACATCCAATTCGTCGATTCAAGCCGCATGCACCTTTGTATCTTCTTCTCCGAATCGATTTTGAATTGATTTGGTCTTCTCATGTTGTGAAACTAAAGGAAACGTTAGGTCTTCACAGAGTTGATCAACCAAACCTGTAAATACATATATATATATATATATATTAATCAGTTTAATGTCCAATTTGATGATTCTCGTTTGATTTATATAGAAATCGTCGATTTTTATCATCTAAATCGATTTGTTTTTACCAACCCAAATAATAGATTCATCGAATCAATCTTGAATTTGATGAATATTTATATATATAAGTAGATATTACAAGAATATCTCTGATATTTCATCAGATTTGAGAATGATTGATCGGAGAAGAAAGTTGAGGGTTTCGAAGAAGAAGAGAGAAGCATAGAGTTTGAGAGAGAGGTGTATGACTGACACTGTACAAACAGTGTTTTGTATATATATTTTACTAAATCAATGATCAGGATTAGTTAGGGTTATAGATGAGTGGCTAAGATTGAAATATAGACACTGGGCTTTTTGATTTTAAATGGGCTGGGCTAAAAAAGATTGGGTTTTATTTTTAAAAATAGATATGTATTTATATATTTGTAAAATATATATATATGGGCTAATATAGTGATTTGGGCCGGATATAATTTCTGTTTGGGCTGGATGTAAAATTAACTAAGAAAATATATTTATATATTTTTTGTTAAAAAATATTTTTCAGAATATCCATGAGTATAAGAATATATGTATATTGATATATAATTATAGCCTATGAGAATAAAAAGCCTATTAGGTCACACAACAATATAGAAGGGGGTTGAATATAGTGTTTATACAATCAAATCAATTTCGAACACAAGTATGTAACAGTAATCAAGTATATTCAAAATAATAAACTCTGTTACAATAGAACAGTTGTTCTCTCTCAGTGATGAACAATATCACTAAGAGCTGCTAGGTTACAATGTATAATCTTTCTCATGAATGATAACACATATAGTGTAAACCCTAAGCTGTATTTATATAGTACACAGTTACAAGATATCTTCTAACTGATATGGAATATAATTCTGTCTCCTAAAATATATCAATCAGATATTAACTTCTACAAATCTTCTAACTGTCCAACTCTTCATGCATATATTCTATGGTTTCAGTCACGATCCTTTCCTGTAAATCAGTTGCATTTCTTATCTGAAGTATCCGCATTTAAGTCCTGGTATAAATCCTGACGACCTTAAGTTCTGATATAAGTTCTGACTTCAGTAAGTTCTGATTTCCAGTAAGTCCTGATATTAAGTTCTAAAACTAAACACAACAGATTAGACATGATATCACAAATATATCTAATTATCTCCCCCAACTTGTAAATTATGAAAAATATACAAGTTAATAGATTTGATGATGTCAAAAACATTTAAGTACAAATGTAAAGAGAGTTTATTTAGACAATTAACTACAACTTACAGTCCTTGTAGCTTTTACCAATTTTACTGAGTCAATCTAAATCCAAAATGATTCTTGACAAAGTTTGATATCATCTTCTCTTCTGCATTCCTCAGGACTCGAGCTAGTGTAGCTTTGACTTGCTTCATTTCTTCATCTTGACTTCCAATCTGGTTGAATGCAGTCCTAAGTGCTGAGATATGATTTCTTTCTAAACCATCACCAAATCTGATTACTCTTTGGATGAGATGAGTCTTCATTATGACATTTGACCATCTCCTAGTAATCTCAGACTTTATCTCTAAAAGATAATGAAAGAATTGAAGTTCTTCCAGAGATTTGTTCAGCACGTCTGATTCTGACATTCTGTATGTTCCTCCATCTTCAAGAAACAGAATCAGCTTTTCTTTGACATTACTTTTATCATGAGCATCCAGTACCACTTGAACAAATATAACCTTATCAAGGTGCTTCTGTGTAACTTCTTCAAGAGGTTTGTCAGTCAATAAAAATGGATCTCTTATAAGTACTTCAACTTTTGTCTTGATCTTGGCTTCTTCAGAACCTAATCCATCTCTGTCTCTTGCTTCTCTGGCTTTCAATCCAATAGTCATGAAATCAGATAGCAGCTGGCTTTTCTTAGGATCTGATGGATTAACATTCTTTCATAGGAGTTTTCTCTTATCAGTAACTGTCAATTTGTTCAAATCAACTTGAGCTTTGTCAGAGGTTGATGTCTTGATGACTTGATTAGAATTTGTTGTTTTTTCTGTAGCTTGCTGTTCTTCACTCTGAACAACTTGAGATATGTCATAGGTTGTCTTAGATTCTTTTGATATCTTCCTTCTTTTCAGAGTTTCAACAGTTTCATCTTCAGCAGCTGTATCATCGAAAACTTGAACCATTTTGCACACTGGTTTCATCAGGATTTGAGGAATCTTCATCTCATGTGTCTTTGTTGGTTCATCAATCTTTCCTTTCCCTCTATCCTTGGGATCAATTTCAACTTGTGATCTTGTCTTGGGCTTTGAAGCCTCAGACCTTTTCTTGATCACAATGCCTTTTGCCTTAGGCCTTGGAGGTTTCTTAGCATTAGAAACTTTATACTTGAGATTTATCTTCTTAGCTGCAAATCTAGATTCTTCCTCCTTTAAAGTCTCTAAATCCATTCCATGATTATGTTTGAGAAATAATCTTCTAGAAATTTCTTCATCAAGTGTCTGAATCTTGGGATCTTTATAATAGACTATAGTCTCCCTTTCCTTTAGGTTCAGAGTTTGTAAAAACTTCTGAGAGTTCTGACTATCACCTTGAATGAGAAGATCCGAACTTGATATCAGACTTTGATCATCAGAACTTGCTTTCAGAGTTTGAGCATCTACAGCTTCAGAACTTGTCTTCTTCTATGTAGAAGATTTGCTAAAATCAGAAATTAGTTTCCTAGAAGAAACTTTGTTGTTTTGCCCTTGCCCTTGACCTTGACCCTTGCTAGGGTTTCCCTAGTCATCTTCTTTATCATCCTTCTTCTTCAGTACTTGACCAGTTGAGCATTTGGACTTCACTACCTTCTCCCCCTTTTTGGCATCATCTGGTAGGAGTAGAGATAGAAGAATTTCTACTGAAGATTGGATTTCATTCAGTTGAGCTTGCTGAGAGGCTTGATTCTGCAGGACCTCAGTCAGTTGGGCCTGTTGCTTTTCTTGTACTTTCTTAATAGCCTTTACTTTATCATGAATAGGTCTGATAAACCTGATCTTGTCCAGCTTGATCATCAGGTCCAGCTTATCAGCATTTTCATGTAGCTTATCAACCTTAGCATGAGTAATAGAGTGTTGACCTTGAAGGCTTTTAGTACTGAGAGCTGTGACTTTAAGTTGAGCTTTAAAGTCAGAATTTTTCATCAACTCATCAGCTTTAGTAATATGATCTGATAGAACTTTTGAGCTTGGAATGAAGTTAGATTCATTCCACTTCTTGGTCCATTCAACTCCTCTGTGAGTTTCTTCCCATGGAACAGGAGCTTCTTGTTCAACATATTTCTACAGTTCCTCCTTTCCAAGAATTGGAGCCGAAGTGTTGACTGGAGCACTATCTCCAGAACTTGAGTTAAGCTCATCATCTTCTGACAGCACAAGTGTATGTGTGGCTGTTGGAGATTCTGGTACAATCTTCATCTATTTCCACATCCAGAATTGGAGTAGTTAGAACTTCAGCATTTAGTGGAGAAACAGGTGGAGTTATCACTTGTCCTTGTGGAGCTTCCAGAAATAGGACAGATGGAATGTGCAGCCTATGAATGTCAATTTCAGGACTTAATCCTGAATCTTCAACTTGAATATTTTCTTTAATAGGAGAGACAGGAGGTGTGATCACTGTGTTTGGAACAGTGTCCTTAGCTTGAGGTGGAGGTGGCAAGGCTTCAATTATTATTGGTCCTGATTAGATAAGAGATTCCTGATCCCCTTCCTCAGCTTCTTGAGCATCCTTATATTGAGGTTGTGCCATATGCCTTCATGCTCTCATTTTCTTTGATATTTTGGATGGTGGAGGAGTTGCTTGAGCAGCATCAGAACTTGAAGTTCTTTTCCTCTTTAAAATACAAGAACTCTCGGCTTCAGTTTCCTTCTGAGGAGTTACCTTTTCAGCTACTACCTTCTTCTGAAAAATTTCTTTTTCAGCTTCTACTGTCACAGGTTCTGAAGCACGAACCTGGACTTGCTCCTCTTCATCTGATTCATCCCTAAGAATCATCCTTCTTCTCCTTGGTGGAGATTTAGGAACAGATTTTGCCCTTGTAGGTTTGGGTCTAGATGTTGTAGCAGATGGTTGTGGGTGAGAGGATTGTGCAGGTTGGAAATAAGTTATGATGGTAGGCTGTGGTTGTGAGGATTGAGCTGGTTGAGTATTTGTTGTAGGTGCTGATGGAGGTTGAGATTGTCCTGGTGCTATATCAGGATATATGGTACTGTATGTGCGAGGATCATCATTTACTAAGAATTGTTTAACAGACTGAGGAATTTGGAGGGGTCTTAGTAAAGCCTTTTTATTATCAGTAGATAATAAGTCTGTGAAAGCCCTTTTGTGAAGTTTAAAGGGTTCAATTATCTCACTAAAGTTTTGAGGTGCATCAGAACAACATAAATTGTATATAAGCTGACAGAATCTAGCAAAATAAATTATGTTGCTATCTTCTTTCATCCTATCACCTATGAAACCTAGCACAACACTAGCATAATCAAAATGGGTTTGATGAATAAGAGCATACCCAATTTGCTGACTCAGGATTGGCATAGCATCAAAGTTGGAGCACTTGTTGGCAAAGGCTTTGGTGATGCAATCGAAAAAAAACTCCACTCCCTCCTGACGTGGGGACTCTTCAATTGTCCCAGCTTGGACAAAGATTTCTCATACCCAAGATTTCCATCATCTGTTGAAGAGCTGGCTCCCCAACTTGTGAACTGTAAGTACAGTTTTCTGGAAGATGTAAAGCTTGTTGAACAGTTGACAAGGTAACCAAGTGTTCATCTTCTCTTGTTGTGAATATGATGCTAGGGGATCCATTTTCACCACCATCATCATATAGTCCTAACCTCCAAAACTCCAAAATTGTTTGCCTGAGAGAAGCTGTGGTTGGGTCAGAGCATACCCAATTTCACTTCGAGATAGAAAGTCTTGAATGAAGTGAAGTTCAAAAGGAGCCTCATCATTGTTGAGAATAGCCATGTAGTTGTTGGGAACAAACTTGGCTCCATCATAGATTAGATCCTTAGGTACCATATCTGTAAGAAATTAAGTGAAAGTTGTGTGTACGAAAGGTGTTTGATAAAATGCCTGTAAGAAAAAGCTTCAAAGAATATTAGAGAGTGAGAGAGAATAAGAGAGATTAAAGAATAAAAATAGTAGGTAAAAGATTGTAAAATCTTTTAACTCTCTTATTTATACACCCCACGTGACAACGGCTAATTTTATGAAGAAGAACAGACCTTTTACACCTGGCAGCATGGAAACAGTCAAAAAGTAATGAGTGGGCACGGTAAACGTGCAGTAATTATTGTGCACATGTTGTTTCCAAAATAAACACGCAACCCATTAACCAAATGATTATCATTATTTTTATCTCACTTAATTATTTTCTGACAAAATATAACCATTACAGTAAATACGAAAAATAAGCCAAGTAATTAAATAATGCCACGTAAGCATCAAAGTTTTCATCAGGATTTGCATCAGAACTTGACTATTATCAGAATTTAATGGTCATCAGAACATGGCTTATGTACTCAAAAAGTGAATGACTGTATCTGTGATTCTTCACACAAATACTGATTGGTTTCTTCAGAGTGTAATCATCAGAACTTTCATCAGAACTTGTCCTCAGAATTTATGAAATAATACTTAACTGTTTGTCATAAACAACTTAATCACCACAGTAATTTTCATCATTCATATGGAGTGAGAGTGTGTGCATTTGCAAATGATCAGATAAAGATTAAAGTCTGATAAACTTCAGATATCTTAGAAATAAGGCATAACTAAGAAAAATGCTTAAAATTTGTCTTTAATTTTGAAGTCTACTATAGAATAAATTTATGCAAGAGTCCACCTCAACTGTCTGTGCTCATTTTATGCATCTTTTGACATTCTTTTTACAGTGGCTTCTCAGTGTAAATGAGTCACAACTGCTATCAGAATTTATGCTATTATCAGAGTATTTCTCTAGTAACCAGAGAATGTGAAAAGTCACCAAGAAAAATTTATTTGCTTTTCTAATGAATATTACTTAATACCAGCAATGCACTTGGGTCTTCCCTTTCACATATTTACTCTAGATCTCAAAGGAGTACCTGACTTCAATTTTTCTTTTCTTTTGTTTTTTTCAGATAAGTGAGGCTTATCAAGCATGTAGTTCATCCTTAAGATTTACTGACATCAGAATTTGACAGATAAGAAGCAAAAATCTAGTTTGTGACTTATTAATAAGATACACAAAGTAAATTTGACTAAGATCAAAATCAGAGTTTTCTTGTGTTATGGATTTCCACATAAACAACTAATTTAAACATGGGATACACAGTTTGTTAAAGACTACTAAGTCAGCATCTAACAAATAATCCTCATTGGAGTGAATAGTCACAGAACATTCAACACTATCAGAGTATATAGAATCACATGAGATAGCAATCAGTATTTAATATATTACAATTTAAGCACAGATTACATGGAGATAAGACAATCTGTAAACACTGATCATAAAGTCTGATGCATGAGAACAAAAACTAAACATATTTTGAGAAAGAACCTGAAACCATTTCAAGTGCATTTACCAGTCTTGTAAAAGTAGCTTCACATAGTGGTTTTTTGAAGATGTCTTCTAGTTGTTGAACTGTTGGGATAAAATGCAATTCCACTGTACCTTCCATCACATGTTCCCTTATGAAATGGTACCTAATGCTGATGTGCTTTTTCATTGAGTGTTGACTTGGATTACCTGTCATAGCAATAGCACTTTGATTATCACAATAAATGGGTATTTTAGAAAATTCTAACCCATAATCCAGTAGCTGATTCTTCATCCAAAAAATTTGTGCACAACAGCTTTCTGCAGCAATATATTCTGCTTCTGCAGTTGATGTGGAAATTGACTTCTGTTTCTTGCTAAACCAAGAAACCAATCTGCCTCCAAGAAATTGGCAGCTTCCACTAGTGTTTTTCCTGTCTATTTTGCATCCTGCAAAATATGCATCTGAGTAACCTATTAGCTTAAAATCCGATTCCCTAGGATACCACAATCCTAGATCAGCTATACCCAGTATACAGCTGAAATCTTGCACAAAGACAGGTAGCATACATGATATCAGGTCTACTTGCAGTTAAATAGAGTAAAGAGCCAATCATACCTCTGTAGTTAGTAATATCTATTGATGCTCCAGTATCTTTATCTAACTTGGGTGCAGTGGTCATGGGAGTGGATGCAGTTGAACTGTCATGCATTCCAAATTTCTTCAGTAAATTTTAGGTGTACTTGGATTAATTTATAAAAGTACCTTCTTCATTTTGCTTGACTTGAAATCCCAGAAAATAGCTAAGTTCTCCCATCATACTCATTTGATATCTTGACTGTATTAGCTTTGTAAACCTTTCACAGAGTTTGCTATTTATAGAACCAAAGATGATATCATCAACATATATCTGTACTAAAAGTAAGTCCTTTCCATGGTTGAGGTAGAACAGAGTTTTGTCAATTGTGCCTCTGTGAAATCCACTTTCCAGATGGAATTGAGCTAAAGTCTCATACCATGCTCTTGGAGCTTGCTTAAGGCCATAAAGTACTTTATCAAGTCTGTAGACATGATTTGGAAATTTTGGATCTACAAAGCATAGAGGTTGTTCAACATATACCTCTTCTTCCCATTATGTAATATCCGGGATATATCGTGTAATTATTTTTGCTAATTAAATAATTATTATGTGTGTTCAGTATCTATTATGTGAATTAACTGTTAAGTGTTATTTGTATTTGAATATTTAAAAATAGTATTAATTGAGTATTTCAATTTTTATATGTCCAAAATAAAATATAGATAATTGTCATATCTTCCAAATTATTATTATGTTGATTTATGAATTTATATGACTCATATGAAATTTATAAAATCTTTTTCCGATTATTTAAAATCTATTTTATAAAAACGGGAACCAACCGACGTCAACCGTTGTTACGTTTTTGGAACCCGAAACTCTTCCGAGAACTCCTTCCTAACCCAATTGTAATATTCCGAGCCTTTTTCATGTTTCGACTTTTTCGATCCGGCGTACGGTTTGTCCTGCGCGGGTCCCGGCGCAACATTTACGATACAATATTCATTTCGGTAAATCAATAAAACCCGTATTTTCGATAAACGGGAGCTTTTTATTAAACTATCACAATTATCACTTCGTAATACGTGTAACCAGGCACTGAGACCAAGACCGCAGTACAAATTGTACTGATTTGGATAATTATCCCGAAAACCGATACCGTTTGGATCAGTTTTTACAAATAAACGTACCATTTTATATCCGGAATGATCCAATGGGATACTAATTTCTCGTAAATATAAATAGCCTTTTACCGTATTTTATTTCGTATCAAAATCATTTGCAGACAGATAATTATATAATTTTATAGAGAAAAATCATATATTCATAAACTGTTCCAAGAATCAAACCTACTTTTGAAGGTGTTATTGATCTTTGTTTGAAAAGCTCGAGTACCAGATTTGAAGGTCTTGAAGAGCTCTATCAGATTCCATAACCTATTTTACTGCAGAATCAAAGGTTGATTTTATATATTTTTATTTATTTTCGAATTATTTTGATTAAAAATATGAATTTTTGTTCGGATGATTGTTTGTAAGATTTGATGATTGCATGTTGTAGAGCATGATTTCCTAATGATTTTGATATATTATACGTCTGATTTGGAGTTCAATAACATGTTCAAATTTGAGTTTGATTTTCGAATTTTAAAATTAGGGTTTATAACCCGTATGAATGTTCTTAATTGAAATTTGGGGGTTTCTTATTTTGGAATAGATTGATGTTGTGATATAGTGGATTGTGTTCTCTGTGAAATTTGCAATCTAGTCGTATAAATTTCATGAATCAACGAGGTCTGTAGAGAAGGGAGTTGTATTTTGAATATTTCCGAAGTTCGCCGGAAACTGGCAAACTTCACGGCCAAATTCCGGCCAACTCAGGGATGATTAGAACGATTTGTTGGCTTGGTTGTGTTCCTGGTAAAGTATAGATGTGATCTGGAGGTGTTGGTGGGGTGAGGACGCCGGGAACGCGTTCTGCGGCCACCCCTATGTTTTCCGGCGACGGGGTGTAAAATTTGCAGTTTGGTCCCTGGACTTTTGGGGACGATACATTTAGGTCCCTGAAGTTTTCTGACTTTGCAAATTTAGGATTCCTGTTTTAAAAATGTTTAAATATCATATTTCCTATTTATTTTTATTAGAAAAAATCGTTTTTAATTTCTGAAAATTCTAAAAAATTATTATTTTAATTCCGAAAATTATTTTTAATTCAAAAATAAATCTGAATTAATTAGTTAATTATTTTCAGTTAATTTTTAATTAATTAATTGGTCAATTAATTCGGAAATTAATTGATTAATTGATTTAATTAATTATTAATTGATTTTAATTAATTATTTAATTAGATTGAATTATTTAAAAATGATTTAAAAATTCTGAAAAATAGTTTCGAGCTTTAAAATATTATTCTAAATTATTTTCAAGGCTCGATAATTATTATAAAATTGTTTCGAAGCCCGAATTGGACAACCGAACCCTGTTTATTAACCCGAAATTGATCCAACGACCCGTATTAATTCTGAAAAATACTTTAAAAATCATTTTAAATACCCGAAAGCATATTTATGACCCGAGACTTCTTTATAAATGATATGTCATTGATTACGTGATGTATTATGTGTTATACGTGACTTGTTGATTGATTATCGGTCTATATATTCAGTGTTTACTTGGTTATTGCATAACTTTCAATCCGTTAATCGGATTTGGGTGAAACGAAGGGTAGATAGAAGTATGTGTTGAATAGAATCCTATGAGTTAATGATTGATAGATGCTTATATTATGTTAGTAGAAGAGGCAAGACATAGGAAAGGGAAACAGGTAGTTGAGGAGTAAAATGATTATGATTGGAAGCGAGTGCAGGATAGTAAGCTAATACCAGGCAAGTGTTCTGAACTTTCTCGAGATATTGTAGTACTTGATAGTCTTGTTGACATTGCAAGTGCTTTGAAGCACAGAAACCTAAACCCTGATTTCAGTTATTGTTCTTGAGCCATGAACCATATTCTTTCTAAGCCATTGATTATTGTATACCCAAACACGAACCACAATTCTACGATACTACTCCACAAATAAGTACAAACTAAATACCAGACACTGAATTGAATTATTATATACTCAACCCATGGTATCTTATGCTTTGAAAGACCAAATTCTTGAAACCATAAAACATTGGTTCCTTTGTTATCCAATTCTTTCATTACCCAACATCCAAGCCTTGAAAGTACCTTGTTGATCCACACAAGGGTTGAAACCCTTTCATTGTTAAACACTCACTGTTATTAATGATTCTGATTATTGTTTATTATTGTTTAATCTTATTATTATGTTAGAATTGGATTGTTTTTATAAAATTGTGGACCAGATTCGTGGTCAGACCATATAATGGTCAAGTTAGGCCAATGTGTGCCTTGGATCCAGTAGTTAGAGCAATGTTGTGTGCTTTGCTCGGGGTTAGTGCGTGACTGATCAGTAGCCTAACCTTGGTTTTAAAATAAAAATATAGTATCCAATTCTAAATCATAATCCATTGTTCACTTAATATCATAACCATATTCATTTGATGATCATTATTCTCGGTTTTGTCATTGTGACTTGCTGAGCTAGTTAGCTCATTTGTGCGATGTTGTTTATACTCTTTCCAGTTAAGAAGGAACCAGTTGGTAGCAAGGATCCCCAGTCCAGTGCGAGAGCTAGGGATTAAGGCTGTTGAAGCTGAGCTAGTAGACTTCTTTTGGAATAATGTAAATTGTAAAAGTTTATAATATGTTTAATACTTAGTTCGAGTTTGAATGGTTGGGATTTAATCGGTATGTAATATATTAGTGTGTTTGGCTTATGTGCATACTTTAACCTGTTGTGATCCGTGGTAGTTGATAAGTAGGGTCATTGCATATTATTATTATCTTTAGTATTGTTATAAGCAGGTTATAAATAAGGTGTGTGTGTGGACCCCAAACTTCTGACCCGGGTTTGGAGGGCGCCACAAATTCTCCATTGAGAAAAGCACTTTTCACATCCATTTGTAAGACTTTAAACTTCTTGTGAGCAGCATAAGCCAAAAAGATTCTTATGGCTTCCAATCTAGCAACTGGATCAAATGTTTCATCATAATCAATACCCTCCTGTTAAGAGTAACCTTTAGCAACCAACCTTTCTTTGTTTCTTGTAATTATGCCATCACTGTCAGTTTTATTTCTGAACACCCATTTTGTGCCAATAATGGATTTGTTCTTTTATCTTGGCACTTGGGTCCAGACTTTATTTCTTTCAAATTCATTTAACTCTTCTTGCATTGCTTGCACCCAATCAGCATCTTGAAGAGCTTCTTCCACTTTCTTTGGTTCAGTCTGAGATAGAAAGAAATGATAGAGACATTCATTTGATGTTGTTGTTCTAGTTCTGACACCTGCTTCAGGATCTCCAGTTATCAAGTCAGGTGTATATGCTTTAGTCCACTTCCTTGCATATGGAGGTTGATCTCTACAACTGGATCCTCCCCCACGATCCATGATGTCTCCATCAGCATTTTCTGATGCTCCCCCTGAAGTTATGCTCTCTGAAATTTCAGAATTGGAGTTGGATCCTTTAGGAATTGAAGAATCAGAGTTTCCAAAATTATCAGAATTTGGCTCATCAGAACTTGAAGAGCCAGTGACAGGTTCTGATGTTTCTTGAGAGTCTTGAGATGTTTTCATCAACTTGATCCCCCGGAACAGGTGCATTTTCCCTTGGAGTAGTTACCACAGTTTCAATGACATCAGAATTTAACCCGTCAGAACTTACAGGATCAAGATTTAGGTCATCAAGATTTACAGAATCAGAATTTAAATCTTCATTTTCAAATCTCAATTGATCATGATCATTGAAATCTTCAAGTCCAGTAATATTTTTATCATCAAAAGATACATTGATAGATTCCATGACAACCCTTGTTCTTAAATTGTAGACTCTGAAGGCTTTTGTGGAAAGTGGATATCCAACAAAAATTCCTTCATCAGCTTTTAGATCAAATTTTGACAGCTGTTCAGGATGAGTCTTAAGAACAAAACACTTGCATCCAAATACATGAAAGTATTTCAGATTTGGCTTCTTTTTCTTCACCATCTCATATGGTGTTTTCCATACTTGTTTATGAGTGTAGCATTCTGTGTAAAATAAGCAGTCTGCACAGCTTCAACCCAAAAGTAGGTTGGTAGCTTTGCTTCATCAAGCATAGTTCGTGCAGCTTCAATGAGAGTCATGTTCTTTCTTTCTACAACTCCATTTTGCTGTGGAGTTCCAGGTGCAGAAAATTCCTGCTTTATTCTATGCTCTTTGCAGAACTCTTCCATGATTGAATTCTTGAACTCAGTGTCATTATCAGTTCTTATTATTTTTACAGAATCTTTGACCAACTTATCCAGCTGTCTAACATGATCAGTTAGAGCAGATGCAGTTTCATTCTTCTTGTGCAAGAAATACACCCAAGTGTATCTTGTGAACTCATCCACTATAACCATAGCATATTTCTTCTTTGCAATGGACATGACATTGACTGGACCAAATAGATCAACATGTAGTAGGTGATAAGGCTCAAGAATTGAAGATTCAGTTTTGTTCCGGAATGAAGATTTTCTTTGTTTTGCCTTTTGACATGAATCACAAAGGCCATCAGGAGCAAATACTGATTTTGGCAGTCTTCTCACAAGATCTTTCTTTACTAGCTCATTTATGTTGTTGAAATTTAAATGAGAGAGTCTCTTGTGCCAATTCCAGCTTTCTTCAATTGATGCTCTGCTTAACAGACAGATTGCAGAACCATTAGAGTTTGTTGAAAGTCTGGCTTCATATATGTTACCATGTCTGTAACCTTTCAGAACCACTTTGCCTGTAGATATACTTAGAACTTCACAGTGTTCTTCAAAGAAATCCACATGATAACCTCTGTCACAGATTTGACTCACACTTAGCAGATTGTGTTTAAGTCCTGAGACAAGAGCTACTGTTTCAATTATGACATTCCCAAGATTGATATTTCCATATCCCATAGTCTTTCCCATGTTGTCATCTCCATAAGAAACTCCTGGGCCAGCTTTCTCAACAAAGTCTGATAACAGGGCTTTATTTACAGTCATATGTCTCGAACATCCACTGTCCAGAACTAGGATGTTTTTACTGTTGCCCTGCAAGCACAAAGACCACTATTGGTTAGTTTTAAGGACCCAGACTTGCTTGGATCCTTTGGCCTTTTTAAGTTTGTTAGCATTTGCAGCGGATTTAATTTCATGGTTTATGCTAACTTGCTTCTTATCAGACTTTATATCAGACTTTGCATCAAAATTTATACTAGAAGGAATTACACTAACTTTCTTCAAAAAAGGTTTTATTTGATAATAATCATAGTATAAACTATGATATTCCTTACAAGTATAAATAGAATGCCATAAAATACCACAATGAAAACAAGGATTTTATGGTTTAAACCTAATAGACTCACTCTTAACTCCTGATCTAGGAGGTAAAAAGTTTATATATTTATTTTTCCTGCAAAAAGAAGCAAGATGGTTAGAGTTTCCACAATTATAGCATTTCTTTCTAGGAGCATTAGGAACAGGCATTTAATTATTGCTTTTATTCACACCTTCCTTTCCATTCTTATTTTTCCTAGCTTCTTTTACCTTGTTCATATTTCTAATCTCTTTCAGCTTGTGCTTAAGCTGCTTCTTAGTCATTAAACCTATGTTTACTGAAGCTGGTTGATTGAGGTACCTTCAATTCAGCAGCATCAGAACTGCTATCAGCATTTGCCATCAAGGCATAGTTCACCTCTTCTTCAGAATCTGAATCATCATCATCAGAATATGATGACTCTGAATCAGACTATATGATGAGAGCCTTTCCTTTTCCCCTTTTTGAGACAACAACTTTAGGAGTTTCCTCCTCAGCTTTAAGAGCAACGTCTTTGACTTTCTTCCATGCCTTTTGCTCCTTTGATCCATCTCAAGTTCATGAGTCTTGAGCATACCATAAATTTCATCAAGAGTAGTTTCAGCAAGGTCATAGTTGTCGCTTATGGTAGTAGACTTCAAATCCCAATTTTCAGGAAGAGCTAAAAGGAATTTTAGATTTGAATCTTCAAGATCATATTCCTTGTCCACCAGTGACAGATCATTTAAGATGACATTGTCAATTACACTATGAAGCATATGCATTACCCTTGCATCCTTGGCAATAGATGAGATGTCTTCAGTTGTGTACTCACTTTTCTCCTTTAGTATCATCTTTGCTGGTTGATCAACAACTGTACCAGAAAGCTTGGTTGGCTTATATGGTCCATCATTGATTCTATCAAGGTATTCTGGATCTGTGGCTTCCAGAAATATAGTCATCTTTACCTTCCATATAGGATACTCAGATGCTCTTAGTATGGGAACCCTAATACTCTCATATCGACTGTGAGTTTAATTGTTTTGAGTATCTTGAGTTTTGGTGGGCTTCGGTAGAGTTTGTGTTTCTTCAGACATGATTGTTAACTGGATCTCACTGTTTGTAAATCAACAGAAAGTATCTGATACCACTTGTTAGGTCACACAACACTATAGAAGGGGTTGAATATAGTATTTATATAATCAAATCAATTTCAAACACAAGTATGAAACAGTAATCAAGTATATTCAATATAATAAACTTTGTTACAATAGAACAGTTGTTCTCTCTCAGTGATGAACAATATCACTAAGAGCTGCTAGGTTACAATGTATAATCTTTCTCGTGAATGATAACACATATAGTGTAAACCCTAAGCTGTGTTTATATAGTACACAGTTACAAGATATCTTCTAATTGATATAGAATATAATTATGTCTCCTAAAATATATCAATCAGATATTATCTTCTACAAGTCTTCTAACTGTCCAACTCTTCATGCATATCTTTTATTGTTTTAGTCACGATCTTTTCCTGTAAATCAGCTGCATTCCTTATCTGAAGTATCCGCACTTAAGTCCTGATATAAATCCTGACGGCCTTAAGTTCTGATATAAAATCTGACTTCAGTAAGTTCTGATTTCCAATAAATCCTGATATTAAGTTCTGAAACTAAACACAACAGATTAGACATGACATCACAAATATATCTAACAAAGCCTTTTATAAATCTCACTGAGTAAAAATATTTACTCGGAATAGTTTTATTTTCCCGGTTAATCTGAGCTATTTAAGATCTCATTAAATCCGATCAATAAATTTATTTATTGACAAATCTGAATTCATGAGA
The DNA here is from genome assembly GCF_009905375.1 of Apium graveolens. Lineage (NCBI taxonomy): Eukaryota > Viridiplantae > Streptophyta > Magnoliopsida > Apiales > Apiaceae > Apium > Apium graveolens. Next base: position 146,327,666 of record NC_133648.1, on the reverse strand, counting down.
CTCAACAACTAAATCGGGAAAATATCTTTTTCGTGAGATGGCTTAAATAAACCTCAGAAGGTAGATAATATACTTTCTTTTATTTTCTATTTATTTTATCAGATTCAAGCATTCCTAAATCCAGACGGAGTTTAGAGAATCTTTCGGAATTCAGTGGTTTCGTGAATATGTCAGCGAGATTAAACTCAGTATCTATATGAGTCATCTTTATATCGCCTTTATTGACATGATCACGTAAGAAGTGATGTCTCACATCTATATGTTTAGATCTTGAATGCAATACGGGATTTTTGCTAAGATCAATAGCACTTGTATTATCACATAAGATTGAGATCACATCAAACTTTATATTATAGTCAGCTAGTGTTTGCGTCATCCATAATATTTGAGCACAACACTTTGCAGCTGCTATAAATTCAGCTTCTATTGTTGAGATGGATACAAAATTTTGTTTCTTTGAAAACCAAGAAACTAGGCATCCACCGAGAAACTGACAAGTACCACTAGTACTTTTTCTGTCGACTAAATGCTCGGCATAGTCTGAATCAGAAAAACATACTAAGTCAAATGGTATTCCTTTTGGATACCAAAAACCAGCATCAGTGGTTCCTTTAAGATATCTCAATATCCTTTTTGTCGTGAATAAATGAGATTCTTTTGGTGCTACTTGAAATCTAACACACTTACAAACACTATATGGAATATAAGGACGACTTGTAGTGATATAGAGCAAGCTACCAATCATTCCCCGATATTTCTTTGTGTCTACAGGAATTCCTTTTTGATCTTCCGTTAATTTATTAGATGTAGACATAGGAGTAGAGATGGGTTTGGCATTATCCATTTCAAATTTTTTCAACATCTCTTTACAATATTTTGATTGAGAGATATGGATGCCTTCATCAAATTGCTTTATTTGCAACCCTAAAAAGAATTTTAATTCTCCCATCATACTCATCTCGAATTCTTTACTCATATTATCAGAGAATTCTTTACATAGTGCATTATTTGTTGAACCAAATATGATGTCATCTACGTATATTTGTACGAGCAATATATCATCTTTTTCTTATCTCGTAAATAAGGTTTTATTGGCCGTTCCCATTTTAAATTTATTTTCTAAAAGGAACTTGCTCAACCTTTCATACCAATCTCTTGGGGCTTGTTTTAACCCATATAGAGCTTTATGTTATTTATAGACATACTTTGGATGGTTTGCATCTTCAAAACCAGGAGGTTGTTTTACATATACTTCTTCTTCTAATATCCCGTTTAAGAATGCAGATTTCACATCCATTTGGTATACTTTGATATTTTTATGACATGCATAATCCAATAGCATTCGAATTGATTCAATTCTTGCTACCAGTGCATATGTTTCATCAAAGTCTATACCTTCCATTTGGGTATATCCTTGTGCGAATAATCTTGCTTTATTTCGAACTACCGTTCCATTTTCATCTAATTTATTTCGAAATACCCATTATGTACCAATTATAGAGGTATCACGAGGCTTTGGGACAAGTTCCCAAACTTTACTATAAGAAAATTGGAGTAATTCCTCTTGCATTGCAGAGATCCAATCCTCATCTAATAAAGCCTCTTTCGCGGTCTTAGGTTCTATTTGAGATAGAAAACTAAAATGATTCACAACGTTTTGAACTTGTGATTGTGTTTGAACTCCCTTCCTTAAGTCTCCAAGGACATTATCTAGTGGATGAATTTTTATAGTAGGAATTGCTTTGGGAAGTTCATCTTCTTTTTTGTCTAATTCTAATGGATTTTTATGAACGGGAGTCCCGATATCCATATTTTCGAATTGTCGAATAATATTTTCAATATCATCTTGTTCGACGTTTTCAATATTTTCCAAGATCTTTATATTTCGCGGGTGGTTTACTTTCATCAAATGCTACATTCATTGATTCTTCCACCATGAGCGACTTTAGATTAAACACTCTATAAGCTTTACTATTATTCGAGTATCCAAGAAATATACCTTCGTCCGATTTTGGATCAAATTTTGTAAGGTATTCTTTTGAATTCAATATGAAGCATTTGCTTCCGAATACTCGAAAGTAGCTTAACTTCGGGGTTTTGCCAAAATAGAGCTCGTAAGGAGTCTTTTGCTTTATAGGTCGTAGCGAAACCCGATTAAGAATATGGCAAGCCGTTGACATAGCTTCGGCCCAAAAATATTTAGGTCGATGATATTCATTTAGCATTGTGCTAGCCATTTCTTGGAGTGTTCTATTTTTCCGTTCAACTACTCCATTTGATTGTGGAGTATATGGAGCGAAAAAATTATGTGTGATGCCATGTTCATCACAGAAGTTGGTAAAACTGGAATTCTCAAATTCTTTACCATGATCAGTCCTTATATAGACTATGGTTTTATTTTGTTGATTTTGAATCCTTTTACATAAAGAAGAGAAGGATTCAAAAGCGTCACTTTTGGCTTTGAGAAATTCCGTCCTTGTAAATCGTGAATAATCATCTACGATTACCAACATATATGAGCAACCTCCAAGACTTTGTATAGGAACCGAACCAATAAGATCCATATGTAACAGCTCGAGAGGTCTTGAGGTAGATACCATGAATTTTGCTTTTTGAGAGGCTCGAATTTGTTTACCAATTTCGCAAGCTTCACAAGTATGATCTTTATGATAGTTTAGCTTAGGTATACCTCGTACATGGTCTTTAGTTGATATATTCTTTATCAACTTCATGTTGGCATGTCCTAATCTTCGATGCCATAGCCATGGATCATCATTTATAGTGATTAGGCATATGCTTACTTGCTTGCTCATGTCACATGTATATATATTCTTATTTCGAGGGCAAGTGAGGACCAACTTTCCAGATTTCTCAAGAATGAACAATGAGTAGTGTAGAGAATTACCTTGTATTCATTGTCGCATAATTGACTAATGGAGATAAGATTATACTTCAATCCGGTGACTAATTGAACGTTGGAAATCTTAACTTTATCATTACTGATATCTCTGATGCCGACAATGTTTTCTTTTCTATTATCTCCAAATGTTATGTTCCCTGCGGTGACCCTTTTAATGTTGTTCAAGAGTGACTTGTTTCCGGTCATATGTCTTGAACACCCACTATCAAGGTACCATATGTCTTGTGTTGCAGCAAGACAAACCTACAAAACCGATTAATTAAATTTATAGGTACCTCTTTGTCTTGAGGGTCCTGGGGTTAGTACATCATACATAACATTTGATTTTTCATAAAAAAGTATAGGAATAGTATACTTATCATTAGGCACATAAAATTTTCAAGATGCATAATGCCTAGTTTGAGGTTGATAATACCTAGAGCTATCATGAAATCTAGGAGGATCATGATAAACAATATGTTTATTATTAGCTTGGTAATTTGGATACACATTCCTATTCAGAGGTTGTTATCTTCTATGTTACGACCGGCATTTTGTGTAATATTATTTTCGAACTTTGTATAATATTTAAATCGAATATAAATATACCTATTTGATTGTACACTTGTGTGAATGGAGTTGCTGCATTATAAATTGCTTTACTCAGAATATGAATTTTTTAAAGCGATAGTTTTATTAATTGCTCCTATTTTTGATTTATAAAGATTATTCTTTATCATGAAAAATTATCTTTTAAAAATTATTTCATTCACAAATTTCAAAAGTGATATCATAAAATTTCTAAAAAACCAAGTTATTTTATGGTATAGATTTTATAATTTTTGAACTTTTATTTTATTTTATAAAAATAGATCTTTGAAAATTAGTTGTTAAGTAATTAGCAAATTACATGAATATCCTTGCATGCAAATACCCTCCCATTCAACTAAAGGGCTAAAAAGACAATTCCAACCCCACTCACTCTCATTCTACTAGCCAATTTACCACTTTGTCCTTGCATGCAAATTTACCTAACTTTAGCTAGAAGGTTACTTTTGTCATTTGCTAAATCCACTCACTTTTGGTCAAAAAAAAGGCATAAAAACAAAACACAAGTATCATAGCACTCCATTTTTCACTCCACCATTCCACCACTCACCTCACCTCCCTCCCCTCCCTCTCGGCTCCTCCCTCTCGGCCTCTTGGCCGAAGCCCTACCCATCCCCTTTTTTCTTCCTTCTTCATTCAAACACCTAACTTCCATTCAAGTAAATATTACTTCCTATATCTTGATCATATTTAATCCAAAGAGTTTTGAGTGGAAAGTTTATGTTTTGATCTTGCATGCCATAGTTTTAGTTGGAACTCAAAGTACAATCTTGATTCTCATGGATTTAAGGTTATATTATTGAGGGAACTACAAGGAATGGTGAAATGCCAAGTCAAGAGAGTGAAGCTCTTGTTTTTAATGATCATTCCCTTCCATTTCATTCGGTTATGACCATAAGGGAGCCGAATGAATGGTTCTTGATGGTGTTTTATTGCCTTGTTTCATTTTTGTGTGTTTTGTGATAATAACATGAATTTTGTAATATAAACTTGATAAAACCCTTTGCATGCTAAGTGATCATTTAGTATTAGTCTATGTTAGGCTTGCATGTTGATTTTATGATAAAAATTATTGTGGAAATCATATGGTTTTGACTTGTAAAATTCGAAGGCATGCATGCATGTAAACAACTCATGATTTTCGAAAATTTTTGATCATTTGGATTGATAATTATTAGTAGGCTTTAATTTCAGTTCAGTTAAGGTATTAATCTTGATTTGTGCTCCTTGATATGTGATGTTAATTCGTATATATTTATAAAAAAGATATAACTTGTTGTTTTCAAAACTTGATGACTTGTAATTAGTGTAGTATGTTAACTTTTGTTTTGCTATGTTGCACCTTAGGTACGGATGATCTCCAATAAGTCAATATTGAGTGAAGGAGAGTTAGTTCAGTAGATCACCTTGGTTGAGGTTTGGTTTGGGTTTTTAGTTGTTGTTGGTTGGATTGGTCAAGTAAGAATTTTGGTGAAAGGAGAGTATTAGTTTCTGCAGAAAATCAGTTTGGTACCCTGAGGTTTAGAGTGAGATTTGACCTTGTCATTGTTGTGCACTTTGAGGCCCAAGTCACCAGAAGCTAGCACTAGGAGTATAAAATAGGTTTTAGGTGTTTTTTGGAGGTTTGTAAGACGTTTGGTTAGGTGCAAGAGTGGAAACACCAAATCTGTCCAGCAGGGGACAGTTTTGTTACAACTTAGAAATGGGAAGTTTTGACCATGTCATAGGTAGGCCCTCATTAGGCCCTGTTGGGCCTTAGTTATAGCGAGTGTCAGAGGAGTTTTTCCAGCCATAGTTCATAGGATTTGAGTTAGAACCATGTGTCATAGGTTAGTTCAAATCAGGACCCTTCTCTACCCAGAAAAACAGGGGAAGCGTAGACTTTAAGCTTAGGCCTAAGGAGGCCCAAGCTAGGCCCTTGAGCCACAACTGGTTTGGGAGTTGTCTTTTGATCAGGAGAGTCTAGTGTAAAAGTTTTGGAGGTAAACTTGAAGTGTAAGAGTGTCAAAGGCACCCAAGAAACCTTAGATGTCATTCTGAAATTTACCATAATGAGTAGATTCACTTACCGCATAGTTTTAGAGCACTTAGGAGTGAAGTTTTGGTTGACCACCATAGTTGCAAGATATCATAAAGTCAGTAGAGTGTAAGGCCCAAGTTAGGTTCAATAGGAATTGGATGGTTTAGTAAAGGCACATCGAGTTAGGAGGCCAAAATTTGGAGATTTTGTCTAGTTTAGCGACCTAGTGACATAAGTAAGTGGAGCGAGATCATCCAAGCCTAGTGTTGTAATATGGTGTGTGTGATATTATTTGGTACTTAATATGGTATGTGAGCATATGTGGCTATGTGTACTATTATAATTATAAGGTGATGGTAAATTGTGTGTATATAGGCCTAAGTGCCATTATGTTTAAATTTTGGTTTACAAATAGGTTGAGTTGGTAAGAATATATTATAATTAGGTTATTATTATTTGTGTAGGATCTCGAGACGAGGGTAAACTTTCCATTAAGGTCGAGTAAAGCTTCCAATTGCTCCTACCTGCCAGTCAAGCCTTTCTCAAGGCAAGTGATTCAACCTGCCTCTTTCGTTTACACTGCAAGTGTATGATAACTAGTTCATATATACGATGCAAGTATTTTAATTCACCATGATATTCATGAACCAAGTGGTTTCGAATCTATATCCATAGTATATGAAAATGACATGAACCCTCAAGTATTTATTTCAAGTAGTCTAACTTTACTTGAAGATTGATATGCAAGTAAATCCAAAGTCCTATCATGCTAGTATACCAAAGTAATTATGATGTTGAACCATGTGCAAGTTATACCCAGTAACCTTGTCTGGATACCTAAAAATCAGTTGTTCCTTAAAAATTGTTCATAATTGTTTCATAACCCTATCCTTACCCTAAAACATGATACTCTATTGTACCTTGAGCTGATGCTCACTTTCTCTATATTTTAATACCTAAATCTTATCTAGAACCATTAATGATCACTTTCTTTATACTTTAATACCTATGTCTTATCTGGAGCCACTACCTGGACCTAGTTTGACCTTGTTCCTTCATACTATCCGATAACCTTGCTAAATCTCACTTTCAAAATCCTTGTATATAGAAACCTTGCAATTCCCTTGATGAAGTATAGTCTAGTTGATCATGGCCTTAAAATTTAGTGGACCTTTTCCATGTGCTTCAAAGTTGATCTAGAACCCTTGATAAAGATGCTCACTGTTTAAGAAATTAACCGTCACCTGGCATCAGTTTTTAATAAAAAGTTAAAATTTGGATTTCCAGTCCCAAAGGGGACAAATATTTTCTTTAAATAGTGGATTTTGACTGAGATGCAAGTCCTTTTTGCTCTTAATTTGTAGGCTTAAAAGTTGCCTAGGGATCCCATTAATGTTCTAGAACCCAGCGAGGTTCGGGATTACTTCGCGGCTGATCACCGGTTGTAATCCGTAGCGTCATAAAATAGTTTTTGATAAAGAAATGGTTTGAATGGTTTTGTTACAAATAAATGATGCCATCACTCAAAAGTTTATCTCTTGCTATTATTAGCTCTACCTTCACATTGTTATTCTTATATCTCGATTTATGTTTTGTATTGTATTGTATAGCACTTGTTGAACATTTGGCTCACTACTTGCTTTCACCCTGATATTTCAGCTAGCAGATATGGTTAGATTCAAGCAGACAGCGCGTAAGACTTGTGATGCCGATGCATATGTTCGAGCTCAGGTAGATTAGTGATCGTTTTGTGTGAGGACTCGATATTAGAAATCAGGTTGAAATACTTAATACTGTTGGGTTGTTCCAAACCCTAAACTATAAGATCTTGGATTCAGTTTTATTTACTTTCTTTTGTTATCTATTGTAATAATTTGTATAATATATTGTTAAGTCGGGGCGTGACATTCTAAATGCATTACCAATGACATGATATTTTATGTTTCTATCTTGAAACATGGGAGGTTGATGAGACCTTTGTTGCCTTTGATCTCTATATTCCCTATTCTTGTAAGGCATTCATTTATCATCTTTCTTGTATGATTCCTTGCGAATCCATACATGCTTCCCCTTAATTTCACCATTCTTGAATTTGCAATTTTGAACGGTGTGTCCAACCTTATTGCAATATAAACATTTATATGATGGTGATTCGGTGAAGTCTTTATTGGTGATACAAATCTCCGAGTACTTTTTTTAGGAGGAGAATTCTTATTATATCCCAAACCTTCATGATTATATGAGGTTTTGTATGCACCATTTGATCCAACATCTTATTGCCTTTTGTAAATCTTTGAATGACTTCTTCAAGATTTTTATTTTCTTTCTTTAAGGCATCAATCTTATTGTTAAGGATTCTTTCTTGATCTATAACTTGAGCTATGAATTTATGATTTTCTTCTTTTAACCTTAGATCTTCACTTTTAAGCTCATTGGTTTCTGATAGCTCATTTTCTTTATCAAGATTGTTTTTGTAAGATGTTTCATTATCTTGAACATTTGATTTATTTAGAATCTTTAAGTTCAATAGATCAACGTGAAGTTTACAAATATTATCATTCAATTGTATCTTTTCATGTTCCATCTCTTCATCTTTGAGAATCAGTGATATATTCTATATCTCAAGATTGAGTATATTTTCTTGAAGTTTATTTACCTCAATCTTGATGAGATGGTTTTGATCTTTTAGAGATGTAATCTCATTCTCATCTTGGACTTTTGAGTCCATCATCCGAGTATATTCTTTATTTTGAGTATGATAAATTTCCTCAATTTTCATCTTCTCGGACCATAGCAAGTGAAACCTTTGTTCAACATCTTTATACATATTTTTATAACTTACTACAAGTTCAATTAAATCATGCTTATTCATATCTAAGAGAGATAAGTTAGATCCATCTAATAAAGATTTAACTGAGACATAGTTAGATGTTACCTCTTGATTTGAAGAGGAGATTCCCGTTGAGGTAGTTTCATCTCCGAGAGCCATTAAGCATAGATTGACCACTACTTCACTAGTTTCAGGAGCTTTTTCATCTTCACTAAGATCCCAACCATTTTCGTCCATGAGACTTCGTCCCTTTGAAAGTTTAGGACATTCTCTTTTATAATGACCGGGTTATTTACACTCAAAACACACATCTTGTGTTTCCTCCGAAGATGGATCTTTAGGTTTTGGAGGAGTGTAAATGGGATGGTTTGTAGAGGCATTGGCATTACTATAGGTATTTATATTTTGATTACCTTTGCCTTTATTGTAGCTCGTTGACGGATAATTACTCTTATAGTTGGAAGAATAATTTTGAGAGTAATTTGGCCTTCCGTTAGAGTTAAAAACCCTTTGTTGATTATTTGATTTTAGGAAGCCTTTTCCGTATCTCTGAGCTTTGCTTTGAAGCACACGACGAAGTTGTCTCGTGAGTATCCCTATTCATTTTCTATCTGATTCGGGGACAGAATCCTTTTAAGGAGGGGAGAATGTAATAAACCCAATTTTTGGAATTTTTGAAACACTGACGAATAGTAACTTTTTTTGTTGATGATGCTGATTAAGGAAAATTATCAGACCACGCTATATAGGAGTACTGTTATGGAAATTCTAAGATCGTATTAGTATTCCATAAAGTAAATGAGTGTATGTAAAGGTCATTGGAATTTGAATCTGGACACTTTGTTTTTTCCCAAAAATCCATCAGATACCGAAAGAATTGAGTATAAGGTAACATGATTAAAAGGATTTAAATTCAAGGATAATAGGAGAGGATCATAAAAGAAATATAAAATATTGAGAAAGGTTTAGGGCAACCCAAGTAATAAGATCCCGTATATGATCCCTCAAACGACGAACGAAAATGAAAGTTAAGCGAACCGTATAACAGATTAGCGGTCATTAGCCAAGTAATTAAGCACTAATCAAAGGGATTAGGGGAGGATGACATCATCCAACCACAAGGATTGAACAAGTGTCCTTGTGATGATGTAATCAAGGTGAGATCATCATTTTATTAAAGCAAAAGCAAAGATATTTTGAAAGGTTAATTTTCAACCAAGCATTTTATTTCATTCAAAAAAAAATCAACCAAGAAACATTTCATTTCTCCCCCATTTCCAAGCTTCTTGCTCTCGGCCAAAATAATACCAGCAACTTCAAACCGCCATATCTCCTTCAATACTCACTCAAATGTTGTGTTATATAGCTCGTTGGAAAGGTATTGAGATGGCCTACAACTCTTGTTCACAAGTCTTGTCCAAATAATCATGGTATGACCCTCATATTTACAGTTCTTTAAATAGTACTAATTGCAACTCCAAAAGTTCTAACTCATTTCTTGAATGATAAACATAGATCAAGGCTCTATTAAGGATTACAATATCTTGTAAGTGGTTTAAGGATCTAAGTAAGGTATAAACTTCAAACCCTAACTTTGATTTTATGATTTCATTAAGTTTTATTGAAGCATTGTCAGTATTAAGGCTTGATCTTTGATTATAAGTAGTTTTGGTGGATTTATATTGGTTTTGAATATTGGGTCTTTGATTGGTTGGATAAATTGGTAAAACTTGGAGTTGGGGACTGAGTTTGTAGTATGATGGTTGAATATTGTTGTGTTGGTGGTTGTGAGTGAATTGATGAGGATTTAGAGTGGTAATTATTTTGGAAATCTCGTATACATAGCCGTCGTAATGCTCATTTTCCTTAGACTGTTTTGCATGAAACTTTAGGACCCGTGAACTCACTGTAAGCTTCTGACCTTTGCCATGTTTAGATATTTGATGTTACGAGCTTCGTTTTGATATGTCGTTCGCCTAAATCCGAGTTACGAGCGATGAGAAATGACCATTTTAAGTAATGGCGTTTTGAGAGCAAATCCCGAAGCCTCGAGGAACTTTGAGACCATAATTGAGACCCTTAAATGATTAATCGAAACACGAAAAAATTATGTAAGGTGTATTAGGCAGTTCGTAAAGTACTCGTGAAAGAGTCGCCTTAAAATTCATAACGGTTAATTTATTAAAATTTATGGAGCCGAGGGTATGCAAGCGATTAAAGTAAATCGTTAAGCGTATAAGCGACCGTTAGGGTATGAGTGAGTTTTGACTAGTTTCTTAAGCGACCGTGGTCTAATTCCGGCTTATGTTGTTGTTCATAGGTTACCGGACCCACTCTAAGCTTAAGTCTACCCCGGAACACTCAGACAAGTTTTCTACCCGTTATACTGTTGTTGTGATGTAAATATATTGATGCATTATCTTGAGATAAGTGCATGACTGTTATTAGCAGATCTTGCAATATATTGGAGCATGTTGATATGGTGTATATATGCATGTTGTGAAATCTTGATATTCTATTATCAATTCAAATACTTATAAACTGCATAATACATATGCTAGAGATAAGCAGTAGTTGTGTATACCCTTAGTATTGGGGACCCAAAGGTGAACATTTTTCTAAACTGGGAGTCGATGTTCCCGAGTATAATATATGTATATTTATTGAAAGGAATATGTCCTAAGTCCAATCATGTATTAGTATTTAGGAATAACTTTTATGTAATCTGTTTTGATTTCATTGATATTAATAAAAGACTTGTTTTGTTTTTATTACGGGCTCTATCTATTTAAGTGTTTAAATAAGATATACCATAGTTTAGAGTAAAGCTTTTATGGATTATGATGAGATCATAATAGTGAGACCTAAAAGATGATAACTCTAAACTTAAATAGTTCCTGGTCATAGGATTACTAACTGGTAATTAATAATCCGCAAAGATCGGTACATACTATGCTTGCTTCATTTTGAAGGATGTCTGTTCTCATAGATATTTGTGTGGTGACACTATAGCTAGTATGTAGGTGCTTATTATAGAATAAGTTCACTAAACATGACTCGCACAGCTGAACAACTGATGGAGTTCACTCACGTGTCAGAAGTTGTTCACATAGTGATAGTTGTACAAGTATCCTTAGACTTGAGGTCATCATAGTCATCTTGTGTACACTGAACTATGCTTTGGTTTAGTTCTTAGTCTCCAGGGACAATTATTAGGACTCTACTGGGTATATGAATTTGTACACGAAGATAGTGTATGATCAATAAAGGATCTACCCCTTCCAGTGAAGGAAGCGAATGTTCAAGGCTGATCCACTTATGCTAGTTGAGGAATCTCTGGCCAGAGTGAATGAAATTAGAAAGGAGTTTCTAATTTGCATAGAACTAAGCATAGTAAATGGTAAGCAAGTGATTAAATTAGATAGGCTTGACACAAAATCCATGCCTTATATTTAATCAGGACATTGTAGGGTAGAAGGAGTTTATTGTACGGTAACTATTCACTGAATAGGTTCTTAGTATTCTAAGCAGTGAATTCGTATTATCCGGATAGTCGCGATATGCTGAGAAGTATCCCTCATGATGTAGAATAAATATGATTAATTAATTAATCATATTTAATAAATTAGAGAATTTATATAAATAATGATAAAATAGTTTTATTATTATTTATTTCTACTACCGGCTTAATATTGAACCTACAGGGTCACACCATAAAAAGAAAATGATTTAATGGTGGAGGAATTAATTAATAATGGCTAATAATTATTTATTTATGAAATAAATAATTAATTAGCAAATTTAATAATTGATTAAATGAGATTTAATTGATTATAAATTAATTAAGAAAAGTTCTTAATATTATTAATTAAGAATTTAATTTTTGGAAATTAAATCAAGAGAGAGAATTATTTCTAAAGTATTTAGAAAAAGGATTAATAATTAAAAGGTGTTTTAATTATTAATGAGAATAATAAATGGGTTAATAATAATAATATTTTATGGGAAAATTTCAGCTGAAAATTTTGCATATAAATATACTATTATAAACCCTATTTTCATTCTAACCCAAAAAACCCAAAAAGTTTTTAGAAAGCCTAATTCTCTCCACCTCCTCCTCCTCCTTAACGTCGTTTTCTTGGTGGATACCGGTGGAGTGCTTCACGTTTGAGGAGCAGCTGCTAAGGATCTCCGATCGTTGGTTTTGGATCGCTTTTAAAGGTTAGTAATCGATTCATATGTTTTAATCAAGATTTATATGCTTTTATTTGGATTTTATATGTGTAAAAGTGTTTTACCAAGCCTCCGCTGCGATTAAAATCCAACATTTATATATATATATAGTTTTCTATAACTATTAATCGAATAAGGTATATTCGATGGTTTTGAATAATAATAAAACTTATTTTTTATTATTCAAATAAGGATCGTACTTTCGTATAAGTATATCTTTTGTTATTTATTATTCGTTTCAAGTATGAGTTTTAAAAAAACTTCTACTTCAATTATTTTTAAAGATTATCCTTTATGGGAATATTATTTAAATGATAATATTTAGATATTTTCTTATATATCAGGACTGATTTATTTTATTAAATCATCCTTACTTCAAACATTTTCAAAAATATTTTCGAGTCTTCAAAATGATTTTAAAAGTTAGAGCGGATCCCAAAACCCATTTTCAAATTTAAGATCTTCCCTTCGAAGGGGATTTAAATAATTTCTCAAAACCTAAGGGATTCGGCTCCGTGGTGTATTTTTGGCGCAACGAAGTTGCTAATTTGATAAAAGAATTTGATTACTTGCCCAATGTTCGGGAAGTAAGCCCAATTAAAATGCATCGGCATAGGCGACATGGGCTCAGTGGGAGTCCATAAAAGTATAAGTGTCTCAGTGGGAGTCCATCAATGCGTAAGTGGCTGAGTGGCAGTCCAGCATAAGGTCCTAATCCGGCCAGCGTGATGACCAGTGGGAGATTCATCCATCTACTAGTAGAAAAGGTGACTTAATTGGTATCTTTGCCTGATCAGCAAGATATCAGGTTTATGCCAAGGTTTTCTTTTTTCCAAATTCATTGGATATTATAACTCTGTTTATACTTTTCATAACAAAGGTTTTCAAGGAAAGTATGAGATATATATATATAGGTGTGTATATATATATCGGGACTCAATAAAGTATCTCGTGACTTCATTTCTTTTGAATGATATTTCAAAGATTGAATCTATTCAAGTCTTATCTTGTAGTCTCATCTATGTGATGAACTTTTGAAACTGATTATAGCTTGAACGGTGGTAGTTCGAGTAGTATTCGGAAAAGATATAAGTATATTGGAGTATCTTGTAACTTCATCTTTTCAACTTATATCTAGTTAATGATTCTCTTATGCACGACAAAGATTTTCAGAAAATGTTGAGACAAGGTTAGATATATGAGATCACCTTGCAACGATATTTTATACAGTTATAAACTGAACTCTGTGTATATTATACATGTCAGAGGATGTCAAAGATTTTGAAAAGTATAACGGCCTCAACCCCGGGGTCAGGAGTTGACGTCACCAAACACAATTACTAAAATATAAACAGCAAGATTATTATTAAAATATACTAACTAGAAATTATCAACAATTGAGTAATGTAATACATCTCAAACTTTGTAAAACAGTTTAAAGCAATCTCGTGCATATATCACAGTTTTGTAAAATATTCACAACACAACAGTTCTTAAAAGGTATGGTTTGAAAACTTTTCTGGGTATCTTGAGGTGGAAAATGCTCTAGGTTCCGCTCGGAAATCTATAATAATAAACACAAGTCGTTTTGTTAGGTCCCGTTCTAATTTACGGCTACCCGCACTCATGCGCTAATCTTTATGCACCCTCTCAACTTTTATTACTCTTATTATTTCTTTAAGTCCTTATTTACATTATGGTCGCTTCCTTTTTTTTCAAAGTATCTTAAGTCCATTTTCATTTTCGTCGTCGGCTCCGCTTATGGATTCTACGGTTTCTAATCGCGCGGTCTCGGCTCCGATATTTTTATAAAATTGAAAAATCATTATTTTCACTTGAAATATTTATGGAAGTTAGGAAACTCAATTTCCTACTCTCTGTAAAGTTTTCATGATTTATGAACATTTTTAAGTCGATCCTTTATATTTTCAAAGTTCGTAATTTGCAGCAGTTTTTGTCATGTAATTCACTTTTAGTAAAACGACCATACCTTTTGATCCGTAAATCGGAATCAAGCGATTCAAGCACCTAAACAATCCTTATAACATTTTCTATCATAATCAAGGGTTACATTTCAAGAAACTACAGTTTACATCTTCGGGACTTTCTACAGAAACTTAAAGTTACATTTTGTTGGTTTTAACGAGATTACGGTTATGATCGGAGTTTCGTTTATGCCTTAAATCATTATACTACCACCAACAATCAACATATCATCATCAACACACTAACGCCTCTCAAGAACATCATGTTCTTGAGGCAACAACAATCAACCTTAAATCTACTTAGCTAAATATCAAGGTTACAACAATACTCCCACCAAAACTATGTTTATAACTACATACTAAAAAGATCTTGAACTTAAATCTTAAATAAAGTTGGGTCAAAGATTTTTACCTTTCTTGAAAGCTTGATATGTGTTCATGAGGATGGTGGAGTCTTGGGAGTGCTTGTATGGTTTTTGGAACCTAAAACCACCATTGAAATCAAGAAATCAAAGAAGAGTTACTATTCATACTATTCATTCTCAACTTTCTTGATTTTATTTCACCCATCAAACCTTGATAAAAAGAGATAAAAGAATTATCTTACCTTATTTTGGTTGTTAGAAAGCTTTAGAATTAATGGGAGGATTTCACCATGGCTAGAACTTGAGGTTTTGAATTTGATTTCTTGGCTTGAAGATGAAGGGTCGAATGAAGCTTGATGAAGAAGGGGGAGAGAGTTTTTATGCTTGCTCCTTGGTTACTTCTAAGAAATGATGTTGGTGATATCTTATATTGATTTGATATTCTCTAGTTTAGGATCCTAGGTTTATTCTTGTTGCCAAATCCATGGATAAATCTAAGTAGCTTCCTAGTTTACAAGCTAAGCTACTTGTTTTAGCTTCCTTAGCACACTATTTGATTAGCCTTGGTTGATCATCCTATATCTAGCTCACTATTTTATAAAGTAACCATGGTTACTTTCTTACCATTGTTAGTTAGTGTGTTACGTTTATTTAATCGTTTACGCTTTCGCTCGATCGCTTAAACGTTTTCGTTATACTTCCTCGTAAATGGTTCGCAATATAATTCCTTTCATATTTATTCCTTATGTTTTGAATTATCATACTTGGATATAAATCCGTAGGGTTTTAATCTTGTAATTATATAGTGATTCCCATAATCCTCGATGAATCGTAAATATGGTCATTTTTTAAAGTTTGTTTTCTTCGAAAACTAATAGCGTTTACATACACTCATTTGGTACGTATAATCATAATATCAACTTCGAATCTCATTTTCTCATGCACAACATAGTGTGGGCCAAAAAGTTTTTCCCATCTGTCAGGGTTACTATTCATTTAGCATTTTACAAGGTTTCAAAAATTCAAGTTATTATATTACTATCCATAGAGGTCTGTTACTGATCTCCAAAATTTGGGTTCTTACAGTCATCCCCCCTTAAAAGGATTCCGTCCCGGAATCAGTTCAGAAATAGGTAGGGATATACTTCTTGCATGACAACCTCACGTTCTCACGTTGACCTAGTAGTATTTGATCTCTTCATAAAATTCCCACTCATCCAATATATTTCCGGGTACTCGTCCTTGTAGTCTTATGACCTTTACACGTTACTCGACATACGCTAAGTCTGGCTACGAGTTTATTAGCTCATTTTCAATCATATGTCTGGCTTTAACGGTTAAATTTACTAACCTTGATTCATGGTATTCGTTATAACTTGGCGACCGTTCGACGATGGTGCTAATTTATAATTCAACTTTCTTGGTCCTTTAATTCTCCAACTGGTCCAATAAATCTTGGGTTCAACATTTCTTTCCCTTTCGAATCTTATCACTCCCTCCTCGGGAGGTACTTTCAACAATACCTGGTCAGATTTAACATTTCTTCCTGTAGTAACGTAAGGTACGTCGTCGTCCTATTGCCATCTTGAAGGAAGCACCATTTCATACACAATTGATTGACACATTTTAGGATCGTGGAACGTTCAGCTTCCGTCATCGGTCGGACTTCTTTAATCATTCCCCGTATAATATCTATAGTACTACGATACCTTCTGGGTCATACTTGTTATGCTCGCTAGTGCCTTAGACGTATTCACGTTTATTGGTCCTTGCTACCAGTGGCCTTTATAGGGCGTGTACGATCTTCTTTGCCTTCTATCAGCTCTGATAATGACATCCTTCATTCTTTCACATTGTCCTTCGTAAGGGATATCGGCAACTTTTTTTTGTATGCTCGCGTAGTAAGTACATCTACACGAATTTTCTGTCAACAATAGGCGATTCCCCTAACCGTTTCAATTAAAAGGTAAGCCACTAGACGTATCTTCAATGGCCCGGATAGTCCTCTCATTCTACTTGTCAATTTGAGAACTCTAAGTCATGCCTCTGTTCGTCTTTTTTTTTTGCAAAATATCTTGGGAAATAATCCAGTTGTGAAATTAATTCTGGGGTCCTTGCGTGGCGCAATATCACGGGGTCTCTCTATCACCAATTATCTCTTCCATGTTCATAAAAATTTTATAGAGCGTAAATCTATCATTTGCATAATAAAATAAGTGGTCTTATTGAACCTATTACTCAAAATCCTAAAATAGCCCGACGGCTTACTTGGTTCTTGATAATCCTCCTCCAGAATTTATTATAATAAACTCTTACTCCTATATGGGTCATTTACAAGTCGCAATCGCCAAAATTTTAATCTTCGCCTTTCTGTTTTCATTTTCAACCATGTCGACTACTCACTTACCTACTCAATGACATCCCTTTTCATATCCGGTCATGACTAGTATCCTCTTAAGTTTCTAGTTGTATTTAATCCTTCCCGTCACATTATTAAGGTTCTCTTAACATTGCCTTACTTCAAATTCATTCGTGCGATCCTCTTCATCAGTTATTCTGAGATTTGTCATCCTCAATATATCTTTTCCTACTTAAAATGTCAGCCCCCACATTGGCCTTTCCTTGATGATAATAGATTTCTCAATCATAGCCTTTGATCAATTTGACTATAGCCTCCATCTCGTGTTTAGTGTAAGAAAAAAAAATTCCAAAAATTTCTCATAAGTAAACTCCTTGTCCCTTTCCGTGCGAACCTTATCGCAATTATTCTAGATCATTATTAGGACACCTTATGTCACGGTCCTTAAGCTGTGTAGACATATCATTAGACTTCACGCAACATCCTATTTTTATCGTCGAGTATTTCTAGCACGGGATTGCTACTAACCTTACCTTCACCTTTTGAAAATCTTATTCCTCAAATTCATACATGCTTGGTCTTTCCCGAATTTATTAGCACCTATCCCGATAATGTTTCATAGAAGTGTACCTCACTAATCATGTTGTATCCCTATTTTCGTTCTTCTATAACCATATTAAAGATACTTATGATAATAGTTAAACATGGTATTCCCTTTTTAAAACAACTTACTCATCACAATGCTCCGATTGCACCATCATAGTACTGAGCTTTCAGTCTCATATTACAACAATCGGTTCTCAACAATACCTCTCTTTATTGGGAAGGCAATTAGCCTTGGAAAAATGATTTTCACGATATCGATGAAATTCAGACAATCTTAACAAGATTTCAAAATCTAACATTTGAACAAATAATGAGCTCTGAATAAAAGAGTCGCAACACTCAGAAGATTTATAACTTGGAAGGAAGAATATAACAAGGATTATCCTTCCATGTCCTTAAAATTTTTTATAGTGATATTATGGAGAATATCCATTGAAAGCAATGATTGCTGAATAACAACATCATATGAATGATACTTGTAAGATTTTCCCATTGAAAGAATACTTTTCTTCTCGAATAATGAAAGAAATATCGAATAACATCCTCAACCAAAGGCTAACCATTGAGGTCTCAAAGAGGTGCTATTTTGAAAGAAGGAATTTTATCCAATGATTAATAAATAAGGAAGTACATTGTTCTTCAATCACTTTATAATTTTAATTGGATATTCGTTATACAAATGAAAGAATAAAATATTTCATGAACAAACTATTTCATAAAACTGAATATGAATTCTCGTTTGAGTGGGCGACCTAGTTAGGTCTCAATTAAATCATTCTTTGAAAATTTCATCAACAATTAAATCTGGCATATATAATGCACTATGGAATAATCAAAATTTTATTGGAAGTGGAACTATCAAAATAATAACTAGTCCATATCAAGCAATATTATCAACCCGCTAAGAAAATGGCCAACACAATTGGTTTGGCCCATAGCAACTAGCTAGGACCATTAGCCAGGCTTTCGTTATATTAATTAAAATTTTGACTAGTTAGGACAATTAACTAGTCATTCATGAGAACATATGCAACTAGGCATATTTCAGTTAGTTTGTAAAAAAATCTCAACATCGTAACCACTGAAGAAATTGTGGCAACCGGGATGACGATTTTGAAATAAAGAGTTTTTAAATTTGGGCCGAGAAAGACAATTATAACTCTGAGTCGAATGGTCTTGGCATCGGAACAATCGATAGCCTCTTATCAAATATATTTTTTTCCAAATAAAGGGTACACTCATAGGTGCCCTAGTTCACATACTTTATCAGATCTTTAAATAGAATTGAATCGGAATACCAATATCAAATTGATACCCTTACTATGATTTCAAAGTTCAATATATAATTTTATCCCGATTAGAGGAAAAAGATTTCCGAGGAATATATGGATATTAGATCATCCATGTTTTTAACAATTTGTTAGATATTTACAATCTCGACTGAGGAGAGTAAGTATGAAAGAAGAATCAAATGAAGATGATGAATATTCATCGATGAATTGAGGGAAAATTTATATATATAAAAAAATCTCTTGGATAATTGAAATAAAGTATAAATATCTCTGAGTTGAACAAGAAGATCATAATCTATGAATGAAAGTTCATGGATTAACTAAAAGAATTGAACAAGTCCTGATACGGAGAAAGACTATTCAAGATGGTCACATCAGAAGTTCAAAGTAGGGAACGAAAAGGATTGCCTGATATGACTTATCAAGGCAATACGAATGGTCAACAATTTGGAGGGAGTAACGTGACAATGAGTAGGTGCCAAAATATCTCACTGATTATCCTAACTCTCGTCATTATTCATCTGAGGATGATCCCACCTCTTCTTCTTCGTAATTCCATGTTTCAAATAGTTTCTCTTTCAACATCATTTTAAAATCACTTACTAACTTGACTTTCGCACGTATATCTGTCATTCAGGTGTTTTACCTCGAAGACCTTACTCAGAAATATTCCAAAAGCATCTGTAGGGGCCGATAGGGCCTGCTACACGCATTCGTTACTAATAACAAGTGGTTGGTTCCCCCTTGGAATAGATCAAAGAGATCTCTTAGGGATCTCAATACAGTCCATAAGTTCGGTGGCATGTGTGTATAAGTGAACATACATTACCGAATATATTAGAGTTCTACGTAGTATCTGACATCATTTCTACCAAAGAATTCCAGTCTAGACTCACTGGTCTATCTTTTTTTTTAAAAGGTTCTAAGATCGAACTATCGCTCATTGTAATCTTACGACATTCAACTGTACAAATGCCATCAATTTTCGATGCTCTCGATCTCTGAGCTAAACCATCATAACCTTACAAATTAAGTGCACTAATAATATTACGTAGTGTACTCATCTTACGATAACATTCTTATATTACATTCAAATATTCCTTAATAGAATTAAAATCCTTAAGGGTATATTGGACACTATCTCTGGTGAATTCGTGATTAATACGACTTTCACATCCTCATCAGTAAAATGATACCTTTAACTAGTTTGGGTCAATAACCTCAACCGTATATTAATAATTAGACTTTATGGTTCTCACATGTGATGCCCTTTAATGGGCAACCTATAAAGAACTACGAGTAACAAGGCTCGTGTTATCAAAATTTACATATGGTGTTGGTAATATCGCCTTTACCCCAAATGCCCCGGAGACTCAGCTCTGAGTTCTACATCCACATCCTTGCCAAATCATATATGATTATAATTTTTCTTCTCATCATTCTGATAATCTCTAATGGTTCTATTAGTCAAACTTTAATACCTCAAATATACATTTAACCTAGCCTACACATTGGGACTACATCTGGTAGTCCAATGATGAACTCTATATGAGCTCTTACGAAATCTCACATCTAGACAAAATAATAACACTCTCATCTCTAAGTACTATAACTTAATGCTCTGATACCATTTCTGTAACGCCCCCAAATTAGGGGTCAGGAATCTGGGTCGTCATGCCATCCTTCACTAATATGTAACCTGTATTGATTCAATAATCCAACAGACCCCAATCTCATGCACACACACACAAGTTATAGCCTTAGAAATGATATACAAAATGTAATCTTCTTTTATTACACTCAATGTACTTTACATGATCTCAAACAATTATTCATAACCTCTACATGAAGTTACAATAATTACGACTAATATCTTATACCTATCTGATACTCTAGCCCACCTGAGACAAAGCTGCCAGGGATTCCCCCCATGACTGCAAACGACTAAGTCCCACACCGGCATACTGGTTATCTGTTGTGTTGTGTCATTTAAAAGAAAGCAAGAGTGAGCTATAATGCCAAGCATAATAATGTACAGTATGAAATGACTGTATGATAAACTCAAGTAAAACGTCATATATGATAAATACGTTTTCTTCAAAAATAGTTTTCCTTGGTGATACACGCCTTCTTATGAAAACAATCCTTTAGTGGATTTTATTAACCTGCGAATACCTTAATAGTAAACCCAGCACCTAGGCTTGGGTTACGGTATTGCATCACAATTCCAATTGGTAGAATAGGACACTTGTTAGAGCCACCGCATACGATGATCAGTCGTAATACGATAATAGTAACCTTTTCTACTAGTAGAAGGACGACACCTTCGTATCCCGGTTATCACCCTTGCCGCATTCGGGCTACGTGTCCCATTTTTGGGTATACACATACTTCACAAGTTCCTGAGTACACAGAGTACCTTCGCCTGCGGTACCTTTAGTAGTCCATCTAGCACACATAGTACCAGAGTCTACCCCTCCCTTGTCCTTTTAAAAAGAATTCTATCATATCTCAAGAACTCGAACCACATCGAAGTTCCCCAAGCATTTTGCTTGTTGACAGAAACAGTTCATCTTACTAAGATATAAATGTATATATATATATACGTACTTTCGAAATTTTCGGAGGAAGTACTAAGGATGTGAGTTGACCGTTGTCAACAGATAATTAAATAAGGAGGAAAATTTTCTCCTTGAAACTATATTCAAAATATTAAATAAGTCGGGATAATATTCTCCGACGATCTGAAATTATTCGAATAACTTTCGAAAATCAGAAAGTAATTTAAATCCGGTTCTATGATTTTTAAATCCTAAATAAACCCCTTAATAAATAGTAAATAATTAAATGATAATCGATAAATAATTAAACCTCGAATGAGTTTACTTGAAAAGAATATTTGAAATAATATTCCTCAACTAATTTATATTTAAGTAATCTAATAATCTTTAATATTTAATCGAGTCTGAAATAAATATTCACTGGAGAATACTTCTCCCATAATAAATGAATAGTAAATAGATATTTATTATTCGAACGATAAAGTATAGTTGAGGGAATGCGATCTTTGAAAATCGTTTTAATAAAAGTTCGAGGTGTTTTGTATTTCGTAAATGGACGTTGAGTCCCTTGAAACGTAACTACTATGGACTTTAATCGTCCTATAAATATCACCAGAATGATTCCCGGGTTTTTATTTTATAAAAACAAAACTGACCGACTCTCGGTCTTCCAACTTATACCTCACGCTCTACTATAGCGCTAATATTCTTAAATAAGCACCTCCGAAATACTTCCGGGTTTTCATCAATTTTTTTACTGACCGATCCTCGATCTAAAATATATACACGCCACGCTACTCGCTAGCGTTAACGTTCCCAATTATAAACTCCTCTGGGATACCTCCGGGTTTTTATAAGCTTACACCGACCGACTCTCGGTCTAAATATAACATTTTGAACTCGGTATGAACATTTACCAGAAATTATCAACAATTGAGTAATGTAATACATCTCAAACTTTGTAAAAAAGTTTAAAGCAATTTCATGCATGTATCACAGTTTTGTAAAATATTCACAACACAACAGTTCTTAAAAGGTATGGTTTGAAAACTTGCCTGGGTATCTTGAGGTGGAGGATGCTCTAGGTTCCGCTCAGAAATCTGTAATCATAAACACAATTCGTTTTGTTAGGTCCCGTTCTAATTTACGGCTACCCGCACTCATGCGCTAATCTTTATGCACCCTCTAAACTTTTATTACCCTTATTATTTCTTTATGTCCTTATTTACATTATGGTCACTTCCTTTTTTTCAAAGTATCTTAAGTCCATTTTCATTTTCGTCTTCGGCTCCGCTTATGGATTCTACGGTTTCTAATCACGCAGTCTCGGCTCCGATATTTTTATAAAATTGAAAAATCATTATTTTCACTTGAACTATTTATGGCAGTTAGGAAACTCAATTTACTAATGTCTGTAAAATTTTCATGATTTATGAACATTTTTAAGTCGATCCTTTATATTTTCAAAGTTTGTAATTTGTAGTAGTTTTGTCGCGTAATTCACTTTTAGTAAAACGGCCATAACTTTTGATCCGTAAATCGGAATCAAGCAATTAAAGTGCCTAAATGATCCTTATAACATTGTCTATCATAATCAAGGGTTAATTTTCAAGAAAATATAGTTTACATCTTTGGGACTTTCTGCAGAAACTTAAAGTTATGTTTTGTTCGTTTTAACGAGATTACGGTTATGATCGGAGTTTCGTTGATGCCTTAAATCATTATACTACCACCAACAATTAACATATCATCATCAACACACTAAATACTCTCAAGAACATCATGTTCTTGAGGTAACAACAATCAACCTTAAATCTACTTAGCTAAACATCAAGGTTACAACAATACTCCCACCAAAACTATGTTTATAACTACATACTAAAAGGATCTTAAACTTAAATCTTAAATAAAGTTGGGTCAAAGATTTTTACCTTTATTGAAATCTTGAGATGTGTTCTTGAGGATGGTGGAGTATTGGGAGTGCTTGGTATGGTTTTTGGAACCTAAAACCACCATTGAAATCAAGAAACCAAAAAAGAGTTACTATTTATACTATTCATTCTCAACTTTCTTGATTTTATTTTACCCATCAAACCTTGATAAAAAGAGATAAAAGAATTATCTTACCTTATTTTGGTTTCTAGGAAGATTGAGAATTAATGGGAGGATTTAACCATGGCTAGAACTTGAGGTTTTGAATTTGATTTCTCGGCTTGAAGATGAAGGGCCGAATGAAGCTTGATGAAGAAGGGGGAAAGAGTTTTTATGCTTGCTCCTTGGTTGCTTCTAGGAAATGATGTTGGTGATATCTTATATTTATTTGATATTCTTTAGTTTAGGATCCTAGGTTTATTCTTGTTGCCAAATCCATGGACAAATCTAAGTAGCTTCCTAGTTTACAAGCTAAGCTACTTATTTTAGCTTCCTTAGCACACTATTTGATTAGCCTTGGTTGATCATCCTATATCTAGCTCACTATTTGATAAAGTAACCATGGTTACTTTATTACCATGGTTAGTTAGTGCGTTATGTTTATTTAATCGTTTACGCCATCGCTCGGTCGCTTAAACGTTTTCGTAATACTTCCTCGTAAATGGTTCGCGATGTAATTCCTTTCGTATTTATTCCTTATGTTTTGAATTATCATACTTGGATATAAATCCGTAGGGTTTTAATCTTGTAATTATATTGTGATTCCCGTAATCCTCGATGAATCGTAAATATGGTCATTTTTCAAAGTTCGTTTTCTTCGAAAACTAATAGCGTTTACATACACTCAATTGGTACGTATAATCATAATATCAACTTCAAATCTCATTTTCTCATGCACAACATAGTGTGGGCTAAAAAGTTTTTCCCTTCTGTCAGGGTTACTATTCATTTAGCGTTTTACAAGGTTTTAAAAATTCAAGTTATTATATTACTATCCATAAAGGTCTATTACCGATGTCAAAAATTTGGGTTCTTACACATAGGCAATAACTTTGTCATGCTGCATTAGCACACAACCCAATCCTTTCAAAGAAGAATCGCTATAGATCACAAAGTTTCCCATCTCATCTGGCAATGCTAATACTGGAGCCGTCACTAATATCCATTTCAATTCCTGGAAACTTTCTTCACACTTTTTCGTCCAAACAAACTTCTTATTCTTCCTGGTCAACTTGGTCAATGGGGATGCAATCTTCGAAAAATCTTTCACAAACCTTCGATAATATCCTGCTAATCCGAGAAAACTTCTTATTTCCATCGGTGTCTTCGGTTTCTCCCACTTTGATACGGCTTCAATCTTTACTGGGTCTACTTTGATACCTTCCTTACTCACCACATGTCCAAGAAAGTGCACTTCTGTCAACCAAAATTCACACTTGGATAACTTTGCATATAGTTACTTTTCTCTTAACTTCTGAAGAGCAGTCCGTAGATGCGTTGCGTGATCTTATGGATTCTTTGAATATATGAGGATGTCATCAACAAATACAATAACAAACTTATCCAGATACTCCTTATACACCCTATTCATTAAATCCATAAAAGTTGCTGGCGCATTCGTCAATCCAAACGACATCACTAAAAATTCATAATGGCCATACCTTGTTCTGAATGCAGTCTTGGGGATATCTTCAGGCTTTATCTTCAATTGGTGGTATCCAGATCTTAAATCAATCTTTGAGAAGTAACATGCTCCCTTAAGCTGATCAAACAAATCGCCGATGTGTGGCAAAGGATACTTATTCTTTATCGTCAACTTGTTCAACTCTCGGTAGTCAATGCACAATCTCATACTTCCATCCTTTTTCTTCACAAATAGCACTGGAGCACCCCACGGAGAAATACTGGGTCGAATGACTCCCTTATCCAATAGTTCCTGAAGTTGGTTAGCCAATTCTTTCATTTCCATTGGGGGCATCCTATATGGAGCCTTGGAAACTGGTTCAGCTCCAGGTATCAAATCAATGGAGAACTTTATCTCTCGATAAGGTGGCAATCCTGGTAACTCTTTTGGGAAAATGTCAGTGAATTCTCTCACTATGGGAATCTCATCCAAAGTAGGGGTCTCTTTCTTCGTATCCACCACATGAGCCAAATACGCCTCACATCCTTGCCGCAACAATCTCTTTGCTTGCATTACTGAAAGGAACTTTCTATCCTGCCTCTGCCCTTGATAGTTGATCCTTTTATTATCTGG
Organism: Apium graveolens; assembly: GCF_009905375.1. NCBI lineage: Eukaryota > Viridiplantae > Streptophyta > Magnoliopsida > Apiales > Apiaceae > Apium > Apium graveolens. The sequence continues at coordinate 146,301,718 of NC_133648.1, read as the reverse complement.
GGTGTACATAACAACTCTCTTCTTCTTACAGTCAATATTTGCCTTATATAGAGACAACCAATCCATACCTAAAATAACATCAAAGTCTCCCAACTCGAAAGGTATTAAGTCAACAGGGAACATATATCCTGAAAACTCTAGAGAACATCTAGGACAAAATTGACTTACGGGTACTTTATCCTTATTAGCCACTTTTATGGTCAAAGGTTCCTCTAAGTCTTCCAACATCAGTTGCATTTTATTCACACAATTCACGGATATAAAAGATTTGTACGCTCCTGAATCAAACAAAATGTTAACAGGTACGGAATTAAGAAAAAGCGTACCTGCAACCACATCGGAATCATGAACTGGAGATTTCTTGGTCATCTTAAAAGTCCTAGCTCTAGCAGTACTGGTTGCTGGTCCTTGGGACACGCTCCTTGCAACAATACCTTGGGTCACCGACTTGCAATTCCTAGCTATGTGTCCCACTTTGCCGAAACTAAAACAAGTTACTCCTTGAATCTCAGGCTTACACTCCGTGGAATAATGACCTTTCTACCCACACTTAAAATAGTTGATATTTTCTCGACACTGTCCACTGTGCTTCTTCCCACATGTCTTACAATCAACTACTAGCTTACTAACCCTCGTCGGGGCAGAGTTAACTGAAGTAGTACTGGGTCTAACCTGGGGAAAATTCTGCCTCTTGAACCTCTTATTCTTATTCTTCCCATACCAATGCTGGAACTTCCGACTTGCTATTCCTGATTCTGACCTAGCAGGTCCACCTTCAAATCTCCTCTTCTTCTCACCCTGCTCCTTTGCAGCTAACCTCTGATCACTTTCTATCACTAGGGAAGCCTGAACTACCGAAGTATATGTCTTGAGTTGTAAAGCTACAACTCCACTCCTTATTTCTGGCTTCAACCCTTGTTGAAACCGCTTCGCTTTCTGAGTTTCCGAGCTCACATACTCAAGTGCTATACAGGCTAACTCCGTAAACTTTGCTTCATACTCCGTAACACTCCTATCTCCTTGTTTCAATTCCAAAAATTCCATCTCCATTTGACTCTGGAGATAGTACGGAAAGTATTTCTCCAAAAATAACTCTGTGAATCTGGCCCATGGAACAGGACCTTCTCCTTCTAGGGCTCGCATAGATTCCCACCAATAATTCGAATCATTCCTCAGAAAATAACTAGCATAATCCGTCTTTAAATCCTCACTCACCTAGGTGAGCGCAAACGCCTTTTCCATCTCCTTTAACCATATCCTGGCAGCAACAGGATCTACTTTTCCTTTAAACTCTGGGGGCTTTACTACCTGAAAAGACTTGAAACTAACACCCTGATTGGTCCCCCTCATCTCATGCTGTTGCTGGATTTGTAGTTGGTGCTGTTGGATTTACTGCTATTGTTATTGTATGAGTTGCTGTTGTTGTTGTTGTTGCTGTAATTGTTGTTGTTGCTGCTGGAATTGTTGTTGTTGTTGGGCTAGCTGTGTAGACTGCTGACGCAACAAATTCATCAATTACTCATGGAAGGATCCCCAGCAGATCCGTTATTGGGTTGAGAGTTTCTCTTTAGTGGCATCTCCTGAAACATAACTGTCATATATAAGAAAATGGATTGCTCCAGGAAGTTTATATTCATGCGTCAGGAGAGCGTTGCCACTAAGACAATATCCTTATCCCCAGTTTAATTGGATCCATCCTGAGTGAATGAATATAATCTAAAAAATGCCAGCAACAGAAGCAACAATAATAGTAACAATAATAATAGTAACAACAATAATAGCAACGCACAATATATATAAAAATTGAACAATGGAATAAAGCAGCTACAATACAATAACCAATAGGATCCAACTAGTACAACTGAAAATCCAACTAAAAAGAAACCATCTGAATACACACCAAAATCGGCTGTCATAGCAGCCCCGCCTACTAAAACCTATCACAACATAATATACATATACAAAGTAAACAACTACAGAACTCCTGGAAGTCAACTCTGAGCTCTGTATCTCTCTGCTGCAAACCTAGTCTAGCCACTACCACTGCCACCAATGGAACCTAGCTCAAACACTAGCCAGTTCACAAAATCCTGACACTGCACAGCTCTGAACTCTGAGCTAATGAAATGGTCAACGGATCTAGCCCTCTCAATAGCCATCTGGGTCAATATTCGCACAAGGGCCCGCACCTCAGGGGAAGGGGCAGAAATGCCCTGGAATGGTGCAATAGGTATCTGATCAAACTGAGCAGCCAATCCGGGACTCTGATCTCTGATAAAGGAAGTATTCACCACTCAGTGAACATGGTAAGGGATCGGTGAAGAAGTACCACTAGGGGTCACAGGAGGTACTGGAGGTCTCATCGAGGAAGAACTGGGACCATAGCCGGGAGAAAAATCCCTAACGGCAGACACATACCTACGTACCCAACGGGGACGAGTACCAGGTCTAGGGATGTCTCTCGGAACAAAGGAAGGAACAGGTGGAGGAGGCATAAGGGTCTCCTCGGCAACAACATCCAGGGTCCTCTCAGAATCTGAGCTATCCGAGTCAGAGGGATTCTCCCGAGATGGAGAACTCGAAATCGCAATAGGCCACTGCCAACATAATAAATATACAGGGAAGACACAACTAGGTCAAGGCATCGGAACCCTCGACTAACTCTAAAGGTTTGCTCCTCTATATGAGTTGTTGACTCACACCTAAAGACTCACGTTATCACCTACTCGACACAATCCCTAACCTGGATCAGGGACTTGAACCTGTAGCTCTGATACCGACTGTGACGGCCTCAACCCCGGGGTCAGGAGTTGACGTCACCAAACACAATTACCAAAATATAAACAGCAAGATTACCCCAAACCAAGATCCAATCCAGGTTCAAGTGTGATTCAGGTTCACATTATTACAAACCATTTATTTAACATCTAACACACTCTAATTTTATTCAGCAACTCATCAGGCCTCATGGTCTAATACAAACTACCTCAGAGGAGTCGGGTCCTGAAGGGGCGGGAACACGGGTATGTCTGACTGGTCTTCTAGGCATCTGTGAGATATACATAACAGTTTGCAAGGGTGAGCATAATCACTCAGCAGTACCAACATATGAATAACGGAATAAAACAGTAATGTAACAATAATAGGAACAGAGCTGTAATCATGTCATCAACATTATATAATGAAAATTGGAGATAACTGGATATCACTGACTAGCATGCTTTATTAAAACAACATAATAGTGTGCTGTGTAAGTACCAGAGTCCAATTTTAGCATTTTATTCACATTTATAAAACCACTGTATCAACTACTTATACCCTTATGGGAATCACAAATTTAAATCAGATATGTAACGGATATGTGAAGACAGTTGATCAGGCTATCAACACCAGACGGCTCTAACTGCCATCCCATTTACCTGTTCCGGAACTCAAAAACTAGCTAGGTCTCTGACCTGCTGGACTAATCGGTTATAGGGTGCGCGCAACCAAATTAGCCTCTTACGCCACCTCAATAGGCCCACTATGGCCCCTATGTATCCTATATCTGATCGTTTTATCCAGTTTTCAAAACACTTGTACCTATCTCGTTTCAAAATCATTCGTTTTACCATCACACATATAAAATCCAGTTCGTAAATCATTTCATTCCAAATAGGTACCTTTTGAAGTTACTTTTCCCCAAAACAATTTGAAAACAGTGATTTATAACTACAGGGGATACGTAACTTAAAACATTTTTGTTCCATTACGAGAATAAAACATTTAGCTATTCATACGTACTGAACCATAAAAGAATGGTCAGGGGTACTTGCCTTACAACACTTTACCAAACCCTAAATAGCTTTCACGCTGATTCGATCCTGGGAAACTCGACTGGGATCTACAAATACAGAATAACCTATTCAGTTATACCGACATGCTTGATATCCTCAAATCCTAATAACCCAATCCGATAACCCGACTCGTATAATTATTATACACATAATCATGTAATCACGTAATCCGAACATAAATAGGGGTAACACGTATAATATAAGTACGTACGTTTACAAATACATTTTTTGAAAATTTTGGCAGCAACTCCTTTGTTTATAAGACTACCCGTCGATCGCAATCGACGTTCAAATTTCACAACAATCCACAATATCAGTTCGCAACACCATTTCACAATCCCAAAATTATTTACATACGAAACTGGTTATTAGAATTATTTTATTTATTTATAAAATTTAGGACTCAGAACAAAGTCATCACCGTCCACCGTTGACTCACCGAAGTTCATCGTCAACGGCGGTATAATTTATTGGCGCCCGATATAATACGGGTTCCCAAATAAATTACGCCGATTAAAATAATTTTCCCGCAACGAAAATATTTTTTATATCACGAATATTATTCATTTATTTTTCTGCAGAAAAGAAAATAGAAATTAAAAATTTTTAACAACCAAACCCAATACTCCCACTCGGCCCAACAGAAGGCCCCAACAATCTAGCCCAACTGTCAAGCCCAACAGAATGTAACTCAACTGAACCAAGAAACAACAGCAATCAACACAACACACCTGCATGCGCTTCATGCGCACAGACATAACGGAAAAAGGAGGAACAGGGTAGTTACCACCAGAGGACAGGTCTACGGTGGCCAAAACTTCAGCCACAAACGCAGCACACCCCCAACCCACGCACACACACAACACATGCACACACACAAGCACAAAATCACACACAGATATATACATATATATAGGATTTAATTGGAAAGGTAAGGAACCAACCGGAAAAGAACGGCCGGAAAAAGCAAACGGCAACTCACCGCGAGAAGCAGAGGAACCGAGAACGAAACAGAGGAACAGAGAGATAAAGGAGGGAGAGAGATTGAGAGAAACAGAGAGCGAAGAGAGAGAGAGAGACAAGAGTGCAGGAGGGAGAGGAGTGAATGAGAGATTAAAAAAAGAAATGCTAAGTTACTGCCATGTATCAACCAATTAACGTGAAAGTAACACGTGTCATGCAGTACCGCTTTGCCTCAAAATTTAAAATTAACGAATCGAGGTGTACGAAAAATGATTTCATAAAATTGCGAAAATAATATCAAAATGTCATAGATATCCCAAAGTTTACAAAAACATAAATTTCAAAATTTCTAAAACAATTTTTAAGGTGCACTTTGTACCCGCTTTTTAATAAATAACGAAACGACGCGCGGGTCAAACGAATCCCGAAAAATTTCCAAAATAATTTCAAAGTTCTCGGAATAATACGAAATTCATAAAATATAAGTTTCATAATTTTTGAAGATTTCCTGAATTAAATATGGATTTTACAAATAAACACACTCAGAAAATCATTTAAAAATAAATAACTAGTGGAATATTGATTTCTCAATTTTATAAAGTCCTAAAATTAATTATTGAAATTATAAAATTATAAAATCAATTTTATAAACAATCCAAATATTTATGAAATTAAAACTGTAATAAAATCACTTTTACAAGTGAAATAAAATCGTATAACTCACTACTAAATCACATAATCCAATCCTCATATTAACATATCACAATTAAATAAGTAACAATCAACAACTGCTGCCAAAAATCAATAAACACATTTATTTATATATTTAAACCTTTATTACCCCTTGAAAATATTCAAAATAAAAGAATATACACGAGTCGTTATAGTATATGTATATATATACTGAATATATTGCGGCTTCGTCGCATTAAGATATCAAACTTGGTTCATTTCTTCTTGGCCAAGACTTTCATGAGTATTATGAGAATGCTCATATATTGTTAATTATTATACATATTATTTTGGTGGGCTTGTTGCTCAACCTTGCTTTATTCTTTCATCACACAACAATAGCTAGACAAGATGAACAGGACCAAGCTCCCAATTCACGAGCGGATATGAAATGTTCCGCAGTTTCCTATAGGTGTTGATGCCGTTGTAGCTGAGGTAGGAACTACCAATAGGCTAGGCTTTCAACTTTTGATGTATCGAACTTATGTATATTTATGAATTGTAATAATGGCAAAGAATCTGTAAATTTATTCAGAAACCCTTTTAAGGTGTAATGACTTATAATTGTGGAATAAAATGACTTGTGTTGTTTTTGGTATTCATCTCTGAGACTATAACTTGTGGTGTGTGTGTGTGTATTATGGGGTCACGGTACGGAGTAGTTGGTTGTTTATTAAGATTAAGTGTTATTAAGGTAAATGGAACTCGTGACAACCCGGATCCCCGACCCCGGATTTGGGGGTGTTATAGAAATGGTATCAAAGCTAAGTGTTATAAACCTCAGAGATGATGCGTCATTAAAATGATAAGTTCACTAAGATAATAAGAACTCTTGCCAAGTTCATAGTCGGACTACCTAACGTAGTACTGACAGTTTAAACCCTTATGGGAACCCTTATAAATATCATCATAGTAACATAGATCATTATCGTATAAGATAGCGGGGCACCGAACCCTGAAGTTCAAGAGCAACAACACGATTATGTTTTAACTAAATATTGGGGATCAGATTGTGGATCCAATGGAGCACCCTAACAAGGGACCAGATGTTGTCCATATTAAGGATGTAGCGATTAAGGATGTTATCCCAGAAGGGGTTGTTGCTGAGGAGGATCCCGTGAAGGATCCTAACAAGACTGAAGAGATTATCTCTAAGGAATCAATGACCGTAGTCAGGATGACTACCAGAGATAGGATTGGCCTGTTACTATCGTAGGTTCGTTCAAGTTTGCAAAGAAAGCATCCCCTTTAGCGTGGCTTACTCATAAGACCGAAAAGTTAGAATGGACAGAGAAGTGCGAGAACAGCTTCCAAGAACTGAAGAAAAGATTGGTGATAGCCCCTATGTTGGCATTGCCGGATGGAAAAAGAGATTTTATGATTTGTAGTGACGCTTCGCACAAGGAATTAGGATGCGTTTTTATACAGCACGGTAAGGTAATCGCGTACGCGTCAAGACAATTAAGGGAATATAAAATTTGATATCCCCACCCATAAGCTTGGGCTCGTGGCAATAGTTTTTCCCTAAAGATTGGAGACACTACTTGTATGGAGAGAAGTGCGAGATTTACACAAGCCATAAGCGCTCTAGTACATTTTCACGCAGAAAAAGCTCAACATGCGCCAGAGAAGGTGGTTAGAGCTAATCAAGGATTATGATTATGAGATTCTTTATCATCCAGGGAAAGCCAATGTGGTGGCTGACGCCCTTAGTGGAAAGGAGAGACTCGAGATGATAATGTCTTCGGAAGAGCTCAAAGAGATTTCGAGAAAATGGGAATAGAAGTGAAGGTACTCGGAGCCGGTACTGAAAAGCTGTTTGAGATTGTAATGCAGCCCGGATTATTGGAAAAGATCATATTATGCCTAGAAAAAGTGATGAATGAAGGAAGAGAGCCAATGAATAGAGAAGAGATTAATACCGAGAAAGATGATAAGGGAATAATGAGGTATTCCTACAGAATTTGGGTTCCAAATGTTCAAAAGCTTAAGGATGGGATCTTAGATGAAAGCCATGGTTCGAGGAATAAGATTTAGAGCAAACCCTGAATATGATAGTCAGGGAGGTCGCCATCAAGAAAGAGGGAACTCATAACATAATGAAGTGGAAAACAAGGATTTTAACGTATAAGATAACCCCAATTATGGGAGAAGGATGAAACATTTCATACTGAGAATACAGAAGTCGAGCAACATAGGGGGAACCAGGACGGTACTCCTATGGGGAAATTCATGGACCTGCCTAAACAAAACTTATACTTTTACCCTCAACCACCACCGTGAGGAAGCAATGCAGTGGGAAATTCTTTCATGACCTTTAAGTCGCTAAGCTCTTAGAATTCCAAGGAACAGGGTTGACCCAGTCGAGGCAAGAGCCTGGCTAAAGGAAATATAGGAATCATTTGAGATTCTAAATGACTGACGAAACGCAAAAGACTATTTTTGTCACTTACCTTCCTAAGAGATAGGCCACTCGCTCGTGAAAGGCCAAGAAAGATACGGGGCCAGAGGTTATAATAAACCAATTAAAGTTCAGTCAATTATTTTCGGGAAAGTACTTCCCAAGGTTATAAAATCTTTAGAGCCTGAACAAAGGCGGACGAGTATGATAAATTATAAATCTAAGTTGTAAAAGTTGGCAAGATTCGTCCTGAGGACGCGAATCCCAGAACGACGTGATGTTTGAAGTCAATGATTAATGGGTTCATGAAATGATTGTAATAATAAAAATAAAAGAAACTGAAGTGGAAAGGAATATAAAGGCAATAGAGTTTGAGGAATGATAAGGGAGTTGGGTATGAGGAAACCCTAAAGATTCGTAGTAATAGAAATAGAAAAGTGTGTGATCATCAGGATGAGGGCGATTCACCATGAGTTAAAGTTGATGGTTGAAGGCATAAATGATATGTATATATATATATATATATATTATCCCCCTTTAAGTTGGGAGTATTCGAAAACACGTCGAGATAGATCGATGGGCCAATAAGAATACACGGATGGACTGAGGAGACAGGAAAGCAAGAAATTAGAAAATTGGATGAAGGAAGTGACCTTCAAGAATATGAGGTGTATGTAACACCAGTGACTTGATACCCAAAAGGAGACACCAGGTACAAAAGATATCCCAACATTGAGATGACTGTTAAGATAAATAATAGAGGTAAATGAGTAATTAGAACTAAAAAGTTCACTTTGAACACAACCAATATCTTCCAGAACATCCCTGTTATCATTACCAAATCAGGAAAGAAAGGCGGATAACCATTGTTATCTTCTGGAGGCCATATGGATTGACCTCAGTTTGAATAAGGATGTTATTGTGAAATTAGGTATAGACTATCGAGGTGGGAATGATTGAATAAGATACTCTTATCAGGGATATATAACTTAATTTATCCATGGAAGGATGCAGGTACCTTTTTGAAGGTGGAATTAAGGATGGAACCTCGATAACTTGAGATGAATCCTAGGAGAATGCATAAAGGTTGGCATTTCACCTTTAATAGGGACAGTATGAGTTTCAACAGTATGAATTGGAAAGGATTAGGGTAACAACAACCTTTAAGGATCAGTGGAGGAATTTTTAGAAGTATATAGACAATGGTTCTAGTATTAGTAAATGGTATTTTGATATGCCTTGTATCTAGGGAATACAGGAGGAACGATTCAAGGATAACCTTAGAGGTCTTACAAGGAGAAAGGTAATATTCAAAGTTCTGAAGAATAGAAATTTTGATAAAGGAAATATTATGTAATTATAATAATGCCAGGTGGGCACGTGTTGAACCATAAGAAAGTATAGACTGACCCAATGAAGGTTGAGATTGGTGAAAATAAGAAGGACCCAAGATAAGAGACGTCCTAAGTATGATCGAGAGTTAGTCGTGATAATGTTAACCTCTAAAGACCGAGGCAATAACTTATAGAAAAATGGTGATATTTTTTTTCTCACCAAAGCTTAAGGAAGAGCATTTTCATACAAGCAGTGATTGGAAATGAGGTAGAAAATTTAGTTGGAGATCGCTCAAAAGACATTGATTATAAGGAACTATTACTATCAGGAAAGGCCAAGAAGGTGGCCGACACTCTAACTGTAAAAGAGAAATTATAGGCGCTCATGCCATAGGAATACAGTAATGATGGTTAAAACCGTGATGGTGGTATTATGGTGTGAGAGATGACATTCCTTCTGATGATTGTGCGATACTCAACCGTAATAGTAGTATTGTAAAGATTTAATTCATGTTATCGCTGTGAGCGGGCTACCTATCTTAGAAGTACTATCTTGAGATAAGCGAGGACCATGTTATAAAAGGACTAAATAAACCTTTGAGCTTCAAGTCTCCTAATAAAGACATATGGTTAATAATGGTATTAGCCTGCTATCCTTGCTTTTATTGAAACTCTTCTGCAATTTTATCTGCTTCATGTCATGTATGTACGTCAGGATCAGGAGTGTTCTTCATGAATCATGAATGGTGATTATGTTACCTCCTTAGAAGAATTTGATACGACAGGTATGGACTCCGTATGGTTAGCTATTAAGATTCCAAGGAAAACGAATGTCTACCGTAGGTCCACGATGGACTATAGTAATGCAGCAATGATTCTGCGAATAATGAGATGATAACAACCGGGAGAGTTGTATTGTAATGGATGTTGAGATTGAGTACCACTAATCGGGTCGTGGTGATGTTTAAGTTATCATTGATAGACTAACTAGTGGATTATCTACCTATTGAATATTTATTCTTTCTTATCGACAGAGAGTCGTATTACTATACGAGGAAGGTTGTGGGGAAATCGTAGAATTCTAGTAACGATGATGTCTAGAATGAAATCCCAGATTCGATTTTCGTTGTCGAGGGAGTTTCAACGGTGATTGTTTATAAGCTCGAGCAAGAGCATGGGTTCATAGAATAATGGAAGGAATAGCAAAAATATTCAGGCACGTGAATTGCGATGCGATAATACTGGATATTGGTATAGATACTTATGTTTCATTCTCCTTTGATAAACCTCTATAGTTCAGAGGTAGATTCCAAGCCAGATATTTTGTGGCAGTATATTTTTTTATATATAATGCTCTTAAATTCATTCTTTTCTCTCCTTTTCATTTTGTATAAGCTGAGAAAAATAACCCTTCCATAAGGGGAGGTATTGTCGAATGACTATCTATCTGTGTGATAGAAGCCTAGTAGGATACCATCTATTGTTTAATTGTTTGTCAAGTACTAAAGGTTGGCCACCTTCTGTACTAACTATGCGATGTAACAAGTGTTCATGATCATAGTGATCTCTCAATAAAATCTTTTACTTCTATACGTTGGATCAAGCTTTCGAAGATGGAAGCAGCTAGAAAGGAAGTAGTATCAGTGCGGTGGTGTTCCGAATCTAATGCGTTCGTGATACTAAGGTTGACGCAATTGTTAAAAGTTTATAGAACGCTAACAAACTAAGTGTAACCAGTATAGTATTAGGTACGAAAGATAGTAATGATTACGGACGGGAAAAGAGTGGGTATTGAGAAGCAAAACCTATAGTACAAGAAGCTATGATGAGAGTCTGTGCGATAGACTTGAAAGAATTTGGAATGATCACTTAGCATGTATCGAGTTTTCTTACGATGATGGATGATATGACAGTGTCGGAATGTCACCTTACGAGGCCCTATACAGAAAGAGATGTCGATCTCCCTTGTAACGGAATGAAGTTGGAGAGCGCAAGATGCTCAGGTCCAAAGTAGTCTGATTAACCAAGGACATAGTAGATCTAATTAGAGGACGGCTAGTAGAAGCCCAAAATTGACTGAAGGAGTACACCGGTATGGCCCGAAAGGATAAAGAGTATGAAGGAGGGAACCTTGTATTTTTAGATATATTTGAGATGTCATGTCTAATATGATTTGTGTTTAGTTTTCAGATATTGACAACAGGACATATCAGGACTTACTGAAATTAGGACTTACTCAAAGTCAGAACTTAATATCAGAACTTAAGGTCATATCAGGAAGGAAGCTGATTTACAGTAGAAGATCGAGACTAAAATAAAAGAAGATATACGTGGAAATAGTTAGAAGACTGGAAGACATGTAGAAGATATCTGATTGATATATTTTAGGAGACAGAATTGTATTCCATATCAATTGGAAGTTATCTTGTAACTGTATACTATATAAATACAGACTTAGGGTTTACACTATATGTGTTATTATTATCGAGAAGATTATACATTGTAACCTAGCAGCTCTTAGTGATATTTGTTCATTACTGAGAGAGAACAATAGTTCTTATTGTAACAGAGTTTATTCAATATACTTGATCTTTGTTACATACTTGTGTTAAATCGATTTGATTGTATAAACACTGTATTCAACCCCCTTCTACAGTGTTGTGTGACCTAACAACTGGTATCAGAGCTTTTCTGTTAACACACATACAATAAATATCCAAACAATCATGTCTGAAGAAGCACAAACTCAACCAAGCCCAACAAATCTGAAGAAACTCAAAAGACTCAAACCCACAGTCGATATGAGACTACTAAGGTTCCCATACTGAGACCTTCTAAGTATCCCATATGGAAAGTGAAGATGGCTATGTTTCTGGAAGCTACAGATCCAGAATACCTTGACAGAATTAATGAAGGACCACATAAGCCTACCAAGCTCTCTATTGTAGTTGCTGATCAACCAGCAAAGACCATACCAAAGGAGAAAGGTGAGTACACAGCTGAAGACATCTCATCTATTTCCAAGGATGCAAGGGTAAGGTATTTGTTGCATAGGGCTATTGATAATGTCATGTCAAACAGGGTAATTAATTGCAAAACTGCAAAGGAGATATGGGATGCTTTGGAGACAAGATGCCAGGGAACTGATGCAATCAAGAAAAAAAGGAAGACTATACTCACTCAAGAGTATGAGCACTTTGACTCAAAAGCTGATGAGTCATTAACTGATTTATATGACAGGTTTTCCAAACTCTTGAATGATCTGTCACTGGTGGACAAGTAATATGATCTTGAAGATTCAAATCTAAAATTCCTTTTAGCTCTTCCTGAAAGTTGGGATTTGAAGTCTACTACCATAAGAGACAACTATGACCTTACTGAAACTACTTTTGATGAAATCTATGGTATGCTCAAGACTCATGAACTTGAGATGGATCAACGGAGCAAGAGGCATGGAAGAAAGTCACGGACAGTTGTTCTTAAAGCTGAGAAGGAATCTCCTAAAGTTGTTGCCTCAAAGAGGGGCAAAGGAAAGGCTCTCATCATAAAGTCTGATTCAGAGTCATCATATTTTGATGATAATGATTCAGAAACTAAAAGTTTACCTGAAATGGATGCTGATGAAGAGATGATGAAATTGTGTGCTCTTATGATGAAGGGTATCACAAAGATAGCCTACAGGAAATTCAGAAAAGGCAAGAAGTTTTCCAGGAAAAGTGGAAGTTCTGATAAGAAAGGATTCAGAAAGTCTGAAGGTAAAGGAAAGTCTGACAGAGGAGACAACTCAAATGTCAAATGCTACAATTGTGGTGAAAGAAGCCACATATCTCCTGACTGCAAGAAAGGAAAAAGTAACAAAGGCAAGGCACTTGTCACAAAGAAGAAAAGCTGGACAGACACTTGAGATTCTGAACATGAGGTGAACTATGCTTTGATGGCAAATTCTGATAGCAGTCCTGAAACTGCTGAATTGAAGGTACCTCAAACAACTTATGCCTTTCATACTGATGATATTACGGAGTTGAGATTATATCTTAAAATCATGTTCATTAGTTATAGAGATCAGACTTTAACATGTGAAAGATTAATATCTGAAAATCTTGCTTATAAAAAGAGAAATAATTATTTAGAAAAGGAGTTAGTTTTTCTTCATCAAACTAAGAAAGAAAAAGATGATGCTTTATATGTTAGAGATGAAGTGTTAAAATTGAATGAATCTCTAAAAGATGACATAGAAAAGGAAAGAGAGACTATCAGAACTTGGACTAACTCTGGCAGAACAACTCAGAATTTACTAAGTAGTGGAAACTGGAAAGAGGGCTTAGGTTATGGAGATGATAAAAGTGAAAAAGGAACTGAACAAATTGAGGCAATTGTTGTTAAACAGACTGCTAAGCCAAAGGTAAATCCTGTTAAGTTTGTAGCAAAAACTGTAAAGTTTGATTCTGAAAAGATGAAAGAGTTTGTGACAGAAGTTAAGGAAAAGTCAACTTCTGACAAATTAGAACAGGATAAACCAGCTGAAGTAAACATAGGCTTAATGATAAAGAAGCAGCTTAAGCATAAGCTGAAAGAGATTAGGAATGTCAACAAGGTAAAGGAAGCTAAGAAAAATAGGAATGGAAAGGAAGGTGTGAATAAAAGCAATAATTATATGCCTCTTCCTAATGCTCCTAGAAAGAAATGCTATAACTTTGGAAACTCTAACCATCTTGCTTCTTTTTGCAGGAAAAATAAAGATATAAACTCTTTACCTCCTAAATCAGGAGTTAAGAGTCAATATGTTAGGTTTAAACCACAAAATCCTTGTTTTCATTGTGGTAGTTTATGGCATTCCATTTATACTTGTAAGGAATATCATTGTTTGTACTATAATTATTATCAAATAAAACCTTCTTTGAAGAAAGTTACTTTAATTCCTTCTAGTGTAAATTCTGATGCAAAGTCTGATATCAACTCTGATAAACAGAATGTTAGCATAAACTCTGAAATTAAATCCGCTGCAAATGCTAACAAACTTAAAAAGGCCAAAGGATCCAAGCAATTTGGGTCCTTAAAACTAATCATTAGTGGTCTTTGTGATTGCAGGGCAACAGGAAAAACATTCTAGTGCTGGACATTGGATGTTCAGGACATATGACTGGAAATAAAGCCCTGCTATTAGACTTTGTGGAGAAAGTTGGCCCAGAAGTTTCTTATGGAGATGGCAACATGGGAAAAACTCTGGGATATGGCAATATCAATCTTGGGAATGTCATCATTGAGACAGTAGCTCTTGTCTCAGGACTTAAACACAATCTGAAAAGTGTGATTCAAATCTGTGACTGAGGTTATCATGTGGATTTCTTTGAAGAACACTGTGAAGTTGTAAGCAATTCTACAGGCAAATTGGTTCTGAAAGGTTACAGGCATGGTAACATTTATGAAGCCAGACTTTCAACAAGTTCTGATGGTTCTGCAATCTATCTGTTGAGTAGAGCATCAATTGAAGAAAGCTGGAATTGGCACAAAAGACTCTCTCATTTAAATTTTAACAACATAAATGAGCTAGTAAGGAAAGATCTTGTGAGAGGACTGCCAAAATTAGTATTTGCTCCTGATGGCCTTTGTGATTCATGTCAAAAGGTAAAACAAAGAAAATCTTCATTCAAGAGCAAAACTAAATCCTCAATTCTTGAGTCTTATCACCTACTGCATGTTGATCTATTTGGTTCAGTCAATGTCATGTCTATTGCAAAGAAAAAATATGTTATGGTTATAGTGGATGAGTTCACAAGGTACACTTGGGTGTATTTCTTGCACAAGAAGAATGAAACTGCATCTACTCTAACTGATCATGTCAGACAGCTGGATAAGTTGGTCAAAGATTCTGTTAAAATTATAAGAAGTGATAATGGCACTGAGTTCAAGAATTCAATCATGGAAGAGTTCTTCAAAGAGCATGGAATCAAACAGGAATTTTCTGCACCTGGAACTCCACATCAAAATGGAGTTCTAGAAAGAAAGAACATGACTCTCATTGAAGCTGCACGAACTATGCTTGATGAAGCAAAGCTACAACTTACTTTTGGTCTGAAGCTGTGCAGACTGCTTATTTTACACAGAATGCTACACTCATAAACAAGCATGGAAAAACACCATATGAGATGGTGAAGAAAAAGAAGCCAAATCTGAAATACTTTCATGTATTTGGTTGTAAATGTTTTGTTCTTAAGACTCATCCCGAACAATTGTTAAAATTTGATCTAAAAGCTGATGAAGGAATTTTTGTTGGATATCCACTTTCCACAAAAGCCTTCAGAGTCTACAATTTAAGAACAAGGGTAGTCATGGAATCTATCAATGTATTTTTTGATGATAAGAAGATTACTGGACTTGAAGTTTTCAATGATCATTATCAGCTGAGATTTGAAAATGAAGATTTAAACTCTGATACTGTAAATTCTGATGACCTAAACTCTGGTCTTGTAAGTTCTGACGGGTTAAATTCTGAAACTGTGGTAACAACTCCAAAGGAAAATGCACCTGTTTAGGGGGAGAAAGCTGAAGATCCTACCACAACTCAAGACTCTCAAGAAGCATCAGAACCTGTCACTGGCTCTTCAAGTTCTGATGAGTCAAATTCTGATAATTCTGGAAACTCTAATACTTCAAATCCTGAAGGATCCAACTTAAATTCTGAAGTTTCAAAGAGCATAACTACAGGAGGAGCATCAGAAAATGCTGATGGAGACTGCATGGATCATGGGGGAGGATCCAGTTCTAGAGAACAACTTCCATCTGCAAGGAAGTGGACTAAATCATATACACCTGACTTGATAATTGAGATCCTGAAGCAGGTGTTTGAACTAGAACAGATGTTCAAATGAATGTCTCTATCACTCTTTTCTAT
This sequence comes from Apium graveolens, assembly GCF_009905375.1. Classification (NCBI taxonomy): domain Eukaryota; kingdom Viridiplantae; phylum Streptophyta; class Magnoliopsida; order Apiales; family Apiaceae; genus Apium; species Apium graveolens. The sequence goes on along the minus strand of NC_133648.1, from coordinate 146,285,560 downwards.
CTCAGACTGAACCAAAGAAAGTGGAAGAAGCTCTTCAAGATGCTGATTGGGTGCAAGCAATGCAGGAAGAGTTGAATGAATTTGAAAGAAATAAAGTCTGGACCCTAGTGCCAAGACCAAAGAACAGGTCTATAGTTGGCTCAAAATGGGTGTTCAGAAACAAAACTGACAGTGATGACATGATTACAAGGAACAAAGAAAGGTTGGTTGTTAAGGGTTACTCTCAACAGGAGGGTATTGATTATGATGAAACATTTGCACCAGTTACTAGATTGGAAGCCATAAGAATCTTTTTGGCTTATGCTGCTCACAAAAAGTTTAAAGTCTTTCAAATGGATGTGAAAAGTGCTTTTTTCAATGGAGAATTGGAAGATGAAGTATATGTTGAACAACCTCCAGGCTTTGTACATTCAAAATTTCCAAATCATGTCTACAGGCTTCATAAAGCACTTTATGGCCTTAAGTAAGCTCCAAGAGCATGGTATGAGACTTTAGCTCAATTTCTTCTGGAAAGTGGATTTCATAGAGGCACAATTGATAAAAATCTGTTCTACCTCAACCATGAAAAGGACTTACTTTTGGTACAGATATATGTTGATGATATCATATTTGGTTCTACAAATGCCAAACTCTGTGAAAGGTTTGCAAAGCTAATGCAGTCAAGATATCAAATGAGTATGATGAGAGAACATAGCTATTTTCTAGGACTTCAAGTCAAGCAAAATGTAGAAGGTACTTTTATCAATCAATCCAAATACACCAGAAATTTACTGAAGAAATTTAGAATGCAAGACTATTCAACTGCATCCACTTCCATGGCCACTGCAACTAAGTTAGATAAAGATACTGGTTCATCAGTAGATATTACTAACAACAGAGGTATGATTGGCTCTTTACTCTATTTAACTGCTAGTAGACCTGATATCATGTATGCTACCTGTCTCTGTGCAAGATTTCAGGCTGATCCAAGAGAACCTCATTTAATAGCTATGAAAAGAATTTTCAAGTACCTCAAGGGTACAGCTGATCTAGGATTGTGGTTTCCTAGAGAATCAGACTTTAAGCTAATAGGTTACTCAGATGCAGATTTTGCAGGATACAAAATAGATAGGAAAAGCACTAGTGGAAGCTGCCAGTTTCTTGGAGGCGGATTGGTTTCTTGGTTTAGCAAGAAATAGAAATCAATTTCCACATCAACTACAGAAGCAGAATATATTGTTCAGGAAGCTGTTGTGCACAGATTCTTTGGATGAAGAATCAGTTACCGGATTATAGGTTAGAATTTTCTAAAATACCTATTTACTGTGATAATCAAAGAGCTATTGCTATGACAGGAAATCCAGTTCAACACTCAATGACAAAGCACATCAGCATTAGGTACCATTTCATAAGGGAACATGTGATGGAAGGTACAGTGGAATTGCATTTTGTTCCAACAGATCAACAACTAGCAGATATCTTCACAAAATAATTATGTGAAGCTACTTTTACAAGACTGGTAAATAAACTTGGAATGGTTTCAGGTTCTTTCTCTAAATCTGCTTAGATTTTATTCTCATGCAGCAGACTTTATGATCAGTGTTTACAGATTGTCTTATCTTCATGTAATCTGTGCTTAAATTGTAATACATTAAATGTTGATTGTTATCTGATGTGGATCAATATACTATGATAGTGTTTTGAATGTTCTGTGACTATTCAATCCAATGAGGATAACTGTGCTAGATGCTGACCTAGTAGTCTTTAACATACTAGAAATCCCATGTTTGAATTAGTTGTTTATGTGGAAACTCATTAACACAAGCAAATTCTGATTTTGAGTTTAGTCAAATTTACTTTGTGTATCTTATTACTAAGTCACAAACTAGATTTTTGCTTCTTATCTGTCAAATTCTGATGTCAGTAAATCTTAAGGATGAACCACATGCTTGATAAGCCTCACTTATCAAAAGAAAAGAAAATTGAAGTCAGGTACTCCTTTGAGATCAAGAGTAAATATGTGAAAGGGAAGACCCAAGTGCATTGCTGGTATTAAGTTATATGCATTAGAAAAGCAAATAAATTTTTCTTGGTGACTTTTCATATTCTCTGATTACTGGAGAAATACTCTGATAATAGCATAAATTCTGATAACAGTTGTGTCTCACTTACACTGAGAAGCCACTGTGAAAAAGAATGTTAAAAGATGCATAAAATGAGCACAAACAGTTGAGGTGAATTTTTGCATAAATTTATTCTATAGTAGACTTCATTATTAATGACAGATTTTAAGCACTTTTCTTCGTTATGCCTTATTTCTAAGATGTACTGAAGTTTATTAGACTTTAATCTTTATCTGGTATCCTTCTAAATGCACACACTCTCACTCCATATGAATGATGAAAATTACTGTGGTGATTAAGTTGTTTTTGACAAACAGTCAAATGTCATGTGCATAAATTCTGAGGACAAGTTCTGATGGAAGTTCTGATGATTAAACTCTGAAGAAACAAGTCAGTATTTGTATGAAGAATCATAGATACAAACATTCACTTTTTGAGTACAGAAGCCATGTTCTGATGACTGTTAAAATCTGATAATAGTCAAGTTCTGATATTAAATTCTGATGGAAACTCTGGTTCTTATGTGGCATTATTTTTTACTTGACTTATTTGTGGTAAATACTGAAATGGTCATATTTAATCAGAATATAATTAGGTGAGATAAAAACAGTCATAATCATTTGGGTTAGTGGTAAACGTGTTTGTCTTGAAAAACTGTATGTGCACAGTAATTATTACTAATTTCCCGTGCCCATTAACTCCTGCTTTAACTATTGACTGTTCACATATTGCCAGGTGTCAACTGTCTACCATACTTTACATGGGTTGTATAAATAAGAAAGTTAAAAGATTTTACAATCTTTTACCTACTTCTCTCATTCTCTTATCTCTCTTATTTTCTCTCACCCACTAATATTCTCTGAAGCTATTTTTCTTACGGGCATTTTAACAAACACCTTACAAACACTCTTTTTCTCACTTGATTTTTAACAGAAATGGCACCAAAAGATATTATTTTCAATGGAGCTAAGTTTGTTCCTAACAATTACTTAGGTATTCTCAGCAAGGATGAAGCCCCAACAGATCTTCATTTCATCCAGGATTTCCTTGCTAATAGTGAGATTGGGTATATTTTAACCCAACCTCAATCTATCTCAGGAACTCAAGTGCTGGAGTTCTGGAGATGTGGTATGTATGATAATGGTGGAGCAAATGGGTCCCCTAGTCTTATTTTCACAACTGGGGAGGATGAACATGTGGTGACCTTGGCCACAGTTCGACGAGCACTCCATCTGCCAGAAAACTGCACATATTCAACAGTTGAAGAGCCAGCTCTTCAACAGCTAATGGCCAATCTGGGCTATGAGAAAACTCTGGCAAAGCTGGGACAGTTGCAGAGACCTAACATAGGGAGGGAATGGAGTTTCTTCTTTTACTGCATCACCAGGACTTTTGCAAACAAATGCTCTAATTTTGATGCAATCCCAATTCTCAGTCAACAAATCGGATATGCTCTCATTAATCAAACTCATTTTGATTATGCAAGTGCTATTTTAGGCTTTATTGGGGATAGGATGACAGAAGATAGAAATACTGTTTACTTTGCTAGATTCTGTCAATTATTTATAGTTTTTGTTGCTCTGATGCACCCTAATTAGCCAGTGAGTTAATTGAACCATTTAAGCTTGCTAAGAGAGCCTTTACTGACTTATTATCTACTGATAATAAGAAAATTGTTTTGAGACCCTCCAAATTCCTACATCTGTCAAACAGTTTTTGGTAAATTCTTATCCAGTCACCTACACTGCATTATATCCTGATGTCCAACCAACCCAACCTCCATTAGTACCTCCAACTGCTACACAACCAACCACCTCTCAACCTCAACCAACTCAACCTACCATCAGAACTTACTTCCAACCATTAGCTCAATCCCAACAACAACAACAACAACCATCAGCACATACCATCAGATCTTCATCTTCCAAGCCTAAGAGGGCAAAGTCTGTCCCTCAGCCTCCACAAAAGAGAAGAAAGATGATTCTCAGGGATGAATCTGACAGTGAAGAGGAACAAGTACAGGTTCATGCATCAAAACTTGTGACTGTTGAAGCTGAAACTATGGTTTTTCAGAAGAAGACAGAAGCTGAAGGGTCAACCCATCAGGTAAATGCTGAAGCTCAAAGTTCTAATACTTTGAAGAGAAAGAGAATTGCTAGTTCTGATGCTCAGGAAACTCCTTCACTAGCAAGGTGATTAAAGAAAATGAGAGCTGAGAGGCACATGGCTAAGCCTCCATCAGAAGATACTATTGAAAAAGCTGAGGAAGGGGATCAGGAATCTCTGATCTCAAATCCAATTGTGATTGAATCTCTACCACCTCCAGCTAAAGCCAAAGACACTTCTAATGATACAGTGGTTACACCTCCTGTCTCTCCTCTTCATGAAGATGTTACGGTTGAAGATTCAGGCTTAAGTCCTGAAATTGACATCAATAGGCTGCACATTCCTACTATTCTTTATTTGGAAACTCCTACAGCAGCTCAGCCATCAACTGATAATTCTCCAATCTTAAATGCCGATGCTGAGATACCATCTACACCAATTCTGGATCAAGAACCTGAAGATCGGAATTTAGATGAAGTTGAATCAGAAACTCCTATAGCCTCACACACTGTTGTGTTATTAGAGGATAATGAGTCTTCTTCAAGATCTGGAGACAGTGTTTCTGTACATACTCCAGCTCCTGTACTTGGAAAGGAAGCATTGGTCAAGAAATTTGTTAAACAGGATGCTCCTGTACCTTGGGATGAAACTTATAGAGGAGTAGAGTGGACCAAGAAGTGGAATGATTCTGATTTCATTCCAAGTCTAAAGTTCTGACATAGTACATTGCTAAGGCTGATGAGTTGATGACTAGTACTGATTTCAAGACTCAACTTAAAATCACAACTCTAACTACCAAAAGCCTTCAAGGTCTACAATCTGAAATTCAAGCAAAGGTTGACAAACTACAAGAATCAGCTAATAAGCTAGATATGTAGATCAAGCTTGACAAGACAAGGATTATCAGACCTACACTTGAGAAAGTAGAAGCAATTGAGAAAGCTCAAGAGAAGCAACATTCCCAAATCTCTGAGGTCCTGGCTAATCAAGCTTCTCAACAGGCTCAATTAGATGAGATCCAATCTTCAGTTGAACTTCTTCTCTCACTCCTACTATCAGATGATGCCAAAAAGGGGGAGAAGATAGTTAAGTCCAAATGCTCAACTGATCAAATACTGAAGAAGAAAGATGATGAAGCTGATGACTAGGGAAACCCTAGATGACCAGGGAAACCCTAGCAAGGGTAGAGGTCAAGTTCAAAGTAAAGGGCAGAGTAGCAAGGTTTCTTCAAGGAAACTAATCACTGATGCAAGCAAATCTTCTATTCAAAAGAAGACATGTTCTGAAGCTGCTAAAACTCAAAATCTGATAACAAGTACTGATACTCAAAATCTGATATCAAGTTCTGATGAGCAAAGTCTGATGACAAAGCCTGATGTTCTGATACAAGGTGGAAGTCAAGATTCTCAAAAGTTCATGCAAACTCTGAAGCTCAAGGGAAAGCAGACTACAGTCTACTACAAAGATCCGAAGATTCAGACACTTGATGAGGAAATTGCTAGAAGATTATTTTTTAAGCATAATCCAGGAATGGATTTAGAAAATCTCAAGGAGGAAGAAGCTAGGTTTAAAGATGAAAAGACAAATCTAAAGCCAAAAGCTTCTGTTGTAAAGAAACCTCCAAGCCCTAAGGTAAAAGGCATTGTGATCAAGGAGAAGTCACATACTGAGACATCAAAGCCCAAAACAAGATCACAGATTGAGATTGATCCCAAAGACAAAGGAAAGGGAAAAGTTGATGAACCAACCAAGCCACTGGAGATGAAAATTCCTCAAATTTTGATAAAACCAGTGTGCAAAATGGTTCAAATACTGATGACACTCTTGCTGAAGATGAAGATGTTCAAACTCTGAAAAGAAGGAAGATTTCTGAAGAATCAAAGACAACTTCTGACAAGGCTCAAGTTGTTCAGAGTGAAGAACTGCAAGCTACAACAGAAATAGCAAGTTCTGACAAGGTCATCAAGACATCAACCTCTGACATAGCTCAAGTTGATTTGGACAAGATGAAAGTAGCTGATAAAAAGAAACTCCTATGGAAAAATGTCAAACCATCAGATCTAAAGAAAAGCCAATTGTTATCTGATTTCATGATTGTTGGATTGAAAGCCAGAGAAGCAAGAGACGGAGCTGGACTAGGTTCTGATGAAGCTAATATTAAAACAGGAGTTGAAGTGCTGAATAGAGATCCATTTCTTTTAACTGACCAACATCTTGAAGATGTTACACAGAAACACCTTGATAAGGTTATCTCTGTTTAAGTGGTACTGGATGCTCATGACAAGCACAATGTCAAGGAAAATCTGATTCTATTTCTTGAAGATGGAAGGACATATCAGATGTCAGAATCAGATGTGTTAAACAAATCATTGAAAGAACTTCAATTCTTTCATTACCTTTTAGAGGTAAAGTCTGATATTACCAGTAGATGGTCAAATTTCATATTGAAGACCATCAGAGATGAAGCAAGAATTTCTGGTTCAAGAGTTACAAAATTCATTCCTAATATTGTTGAAGATGATGGAAGTGAAACTCCAATGAAGAAGGATTCTGCTAAGCTTGAAGTGTTACTGAATGAGAAATGTATGTGCTACAATGAAGATTCTTCTCATCCAATGGTAATAAGATTGGATGATAGTTTAGAAAGAAACCATATCTCTACTTTAAGGACTGCAATCTACCAGATTGGAAGTCAGAATGAAGAGATGAAGCAAGTCAAGACTACACTCTCTCAAGTCCTGAGGATTAAAGAAGAAAAGCTGATATCAAGCTTTGTCAAGAATCATTATGGATTCAGATTGACTCAGTGAGATTGGTAAAAGCTACAAGGACTGTAAGTTGTAGTTAGTTATCTAGTTAAACTCTTATTTGCATTTGTACTTAAATGTTTTTGACATCATCAAATCTATTAACTTGTATATTTTGCATAATTTACAAGTTAGGGGAGATTGTTAGATATATTTGAGATGTCATGTCTAATATGATTTGTGTTTAGTTTTCAGAACTTAACAACAGGACATATCAGGACTTACTGAAATCAGGACTTACTGGAAGTCAGAACTTAATATCAGAACTTAAGGTCATATCAGAACTTAAGTGCGGGAATACTTTCATATAAGGAAGGAAGCTTATTTACAGTAGAAGATCGAGACTAAAATAAAAGAAGATATGCATGGAAAGAGGTAGAAGACTGGAAGACTTGTAGAAGATATCTGAATGATATATTTTAGGAGATAGAATTGTATTCCATATCAATTAGAAGTTATCTTGTAATTATGTACTATATAAACACAGACTTAGGGTTTACACTATATGTGTTATCATTATCGAGAAGATTATACATTGTAACCTAGCAGCTCTTAGTGATATTTGTTCATCACTGAGAGGGAACAACAGTTCTTATTGTAACAGAGTTTATTCAATATACTTGATCTTTGTTACATACTTGTGTTAAATCGATTTGATTGTATAAACACTGTATTTAACCCCCTTCTACAGTGTTGTGTGACCTAACATGTATTGTTAAAAGTATTCCCTTGAAAAGAATTGATGTGGGTTGGAAAGAAAGGAAAGTTTAAGTCCACGATTTATTGGACCCTTGGAGATATTAAGACGTATTGGGAAGTTAGCATATGAGCTAGCCCTACCCCCGAATCTGTAGCAAGTTCATAACATGTTCCACGTATCAATGTTAAGGAAGTGTAATCCGGATGCCAGACAAATAGGGGCATATGAGCGCATAGACATGCAACCAGACGTAACCTATATGGAGCAACCAAGAAGGTTTATAGATCGAAAAGGAACAAGTGCTTAGGAGAAGGGTTATCAAACTAGTCAGAGTTTGGTGGTGGAACCACAATGTGGAAAATTGACTTGAGAGTTAGAAAGTGCACTGCTAAGAAAGTATCCCTATTCATTTTCTATCTAATTCTGAGACAGAATCCTTTTAAGGAGGAGAGACTGTAATAACCCCAATTTTTGGAATTTTTTAAATACTGATGAATAGTAACTTTTTGTTGATGATGCTGATTAAGAAAATTATCAGACCACGCTATATAGGAGTACTGTTATGGAAATTCTAAGATCTTATTAGTATTCCATAAAGTAAATGAGTGTATGTAAAGGTCGTTAGAATTCGAATCCGGACACTTTGTTTTTTTCCGAAAATCCATCAGATACTGAAAGAATTGAGTATAAGGTAACATGATTAAAAAGATTTAAATTCAAGGATAATAAGATAGGATCATAAGAGGAATATAAAATATTGAGAAAGGTTTAGGAGAATCCAAGTAATAAGATCCCGAATATGATCCCTCAAATGATGAACAAAAATGAAAGTTAAGCGAACCGTATAACAGATTAGCGGTCATTAGCCAAGTAATTAAGCACTAATCAAAGGGATTAGGGGATGATGACATTATCCAACCATAAGGATTGAACAAGTGTCCTTGTGATGATGTAATCAAGGTGAGATCATCACTTTATTAAATCAAAAGCAAAGATATTTTGAAAGGTTAATTTTCAACCAAGCATTTCATTTCATTCAAAAAAAAATCAACCAAGCAACATTTCATTTCTCTCCCCCCATTTCCAAGCTTTCTTGCTATCGGCCAAAATAATACTAGCAACTTCAAACTGCCATATCTCCTTCAATACTCACTCAAATGTTGTGATCTATAGCTCGTTGGAAAGGTATGGAGATGGCCTACAACTCTTGTTCACAAGTCTCGTCCAAATAATCATGGTATGACCCTCATATTTACAGTTCTTTAAATCGCACTAATTGTAACTCCAAAAGTTCTAACTCATTTCTTGAACTCCTTTGCAAGTTTCAATATGATAAACATAGATCAATGCTCTATTAAGGATTACAATCTCTTGTAAGTGGTTTAAGGATCTGAGGAAGGTATAAAATTCAGACCCTAGCTTTGATTTTATGATTCCATTAAGTTTTATTGAAGTATTGTTAGTATTAAGGCTTGATCTTTGATTATAAGTAGTTTTGGTGGATTTGTATTGGTTTTGAATATTGGGTCTTTAATTGGTTGGATAAATTGGTAAAACTTGGAGTTTGGGACTGAGTTTTTATTATCATGGTTGAATATTGTTGTGTTGGTGGTTGTGAGTGAATTGATGAGGATTTAGAGTGGTAATTATTTTGGGAATCTGGTAAACATAGCCGTCATAATGCTTGTTTTTCTTAGACTGTTTTGCATGAAACTTTAGGACCCATGACTCACTATAAGCTTCTGACCTTTGCCATGTTTAGATAGTTCATGTTACGAGCTTCGTTTTGATATTTCGTTCGCCTAAATCCGAGTTACGAGCGATGAGAAATGACCATTTTAAGTAATTGGCCTTTCGCGAGCAAACCCCGAAACCTCGAGTAACTTTGAGACCATAATTGAGACCCTTAAATGATTAATCGAAACACGAAAAATTTATGTAAGCTAGACTAGGAAGTTGGTAAAGTACTCGCGAAAGAGTCGCCTTAAAATTCGTAACGGTTAATTTATTAAAATTGGTGGAGCCGAGGGTACGCAAGGGATTAACGCAAATCGTTAAGCGTATAAGCGATCGTAAGCGACCGTTAGGGTATGAGTGAGTTTTGACTAGTTTCTTAAGCGACCGTGGTCTTATTCCAGCTTATGTTGTTGTTCATAGGTTACCGGACCCACTCTAAGCTTAAGTCTACCCTGGAACACTCAGGCAAGTTTTCTACCCGTTATACCGTTGTTGTGATGTAAACATATTGATGCATTATCTTGAGATAAGTGCATGACTGTTATTAGAAGATCTTGTGATATATTGGAGTATGTTGATATGGTGTATATATGCATGTTGTGAAATCTTGATATTCTATTATCAATTCAAATGCTTATAAATTGCATAATACCTATGCTAGAGATAAGCAGTAGTTGTGTATACCCTTAGTATAGGGGACCCAAAGGTGAACATTTTTCTAAACCGGGAGTCGATTTTCCCGAGTATAATATATGTATATTTATATATATATATATATAGTTTTCTATAACTATTAATCGAATAAGGTATATTCGATGGTTTTGAATAATAATCAAATTTATTTTTGATTATTCAAATAAGGATCGTACTTTCGTATAAGTATATCTTTTATTATTTATTATTCGTTTCAAGTATTAGTTTAAAAAAAACTTCTACTTTATTTATTTTATAAAGATTATCCTTTATGGGAATATTATTTAAATGATAATATTCAGATATTTTCTAATATATCGGGACTGATTTATTTTATTAAATCATCTTTACTTCAAACATTTTCAAAAATGTTTTCGAGTCTTCAAAATGATTTTAAAAGTTAGAGCGGATCCCAAAACCCATTTTCAAATTTAAGATCTTCTTTTTGAAGGGGATTTAAATACTTTCTCAAAACCTAAGGGATCCGGCTCCGTGGTGTATTTTTGGCGCAACGAAGTTGCTAATTTGATAAAAGAATTTGATTACTTGCCCAATATTCGGGAAGTAAGCCCAATTAAATCGGCATAGGCGACATGGGCTCAGTGGGAGTCCATAAAAGTGTAAGTGGCTCTGTGGGAGTCTATCAATGCGTAAGTGGCTGAGTGGCAGTCCAGCATAAGGTCCTAATGCGGCCAGGGTGATGACCAGTGGAGGATTCATCCATATACTAGTAGAAAAGGTGACTTAATTGGTATCTTTGCCTAATCAGCAAGATATCAGGTTTATGCCAAGGTTTTCTTCTTTCCAAATTCATTGGATATTATAACTCTGTTTATACTTTTCATAACAGAGGTTTTCAAGGAAAGTATGAGATATATATATATATATGTATATATATCGGGACTTAATGAAGTATCTCGTAACTTCATTATTTTTGAATGATATTTCATAGATTGAATCTATTCAAGTCTTATCCTGTAGTCTCATCTATGTGATGAACTTTTAAAACTGATTATAGCTTGAACGGTGGTAGTTCGAGTAGTATTCGGAAAAGATATAAGTATATTGGAGTATCTTGTAACTCATCTTTTCAACTTATATCTAGTTAATGATTCTCTTATGCATGACAAAGATTTTCCGAAAATGTTGAGACAAGGTTAGATATATGAGATCACCTTGCAACAATATTTTATACAGTTATAAACTGAAACTCTGTGTATATTATACATGTCAGAGGATGTCAAAGATTTTGAAAAGTATATATGTATATATATACTGAATATTTTGCGACTTCGTCGTATTAAGATATCAAACTTGATTCAATTCTTCTTGATCAAGACTTTCATGAGTATTATGAGAATGCTCATATATTGTTAATTATTATACATATTATTTTGGTGGGCTTGTTGCTCACCCTTACTTTATTCTTTTATCACACAACAACAGCTAGACAAGATGAACAGGACCAAGCTCCCAATTCGCGAGCGGATAGGAAATGTTCCGCAGTTTGTTGTAGGTGTTGATGCCGTTGTAGCTGAGGTAGGAACTACCAATAGGTTAGGCTTTCAACTTTTGATGTACCAGACTTATGTATATTTATGAATTCTAATAATGGCAAAGAATCTGTAAATTTATTCAGAAATCCTTTTGAGGTGTAATGACTTATAATTGTGGAGTAAAATGACTTGTGTTATTTTTGGTATTCATCTCTGAGACTATAGCTTATGGTGTATGTGTGTGTGTGTATTGTGGGGTCACAGTACGCAGTAGTTGGTTGTTTATTAAGATTAAGTGTTATTAAGGGAAATAGAACTCGTGACAACCCGGATCCCCGACCCCGGATTTGGGGGTGTTACAAAATACTACTAACTCCCCGTTAGTACGTATAGGACTTGATTCTTAGAACGAGAATCACCTCACTTCACCTCACTATAAAACTAATAAGACAATCCATAAAACCACAAGTATAGAGAAAAAGATGGGTTGAACTAGTATGTTATAGTACTAGCCCGCAAGATAATATAATATTCAAATAAGAATATTAAATATCAACTATGTATACTTTACTTGAGATATAGAATAATATGTCAAGTATACTTTCGATTACTCCGTCTTTATAGAATATATGTTTATTGGAGTAATATAAGAAGTCTTTTATATATATGAGCAATATAGCTTATGACTTCTTCAGTATTCTTCTTCTCTCGATTATGTATTTATAAATCGAAGAATACTTTAGTTACAGTCTCGGAATTATAACTTATCCTTTTTAAGCTCATAGGCTTAAGGATTTTAGTATACTTATATTTTGACAATTATAGAGCCAAAGTATACTTTTAACTTCGTGCACAATTTATAGGTTCTATTGATGAGTGTGCACTTTATCTTAATATTGTCCCTATTTTTTGGTTATTTTGCATTGATTTGGATTTTTATTTAATAAATATTAATGTTTTATTGTAGGTATCAAGGAGATAAAATAAAGGAAGGCTTGGAGTTTACAAAATCAGATTTGGAGTTTAATTTGATTAAAAATCGGATTTATTGGGCCAGCTACGCAGTCTACACTGTTTGGGTCATATCTAGAGTTCTAGGAGTCTGATTCTGATAATTCAACAGCCTATGAAAAGCTTATGAGAATAGCTTCAATTTAGAATTGGTTTTGAATTTATAATCCAGCCGAATCATCTCAGAATCAGAGCCCAAAAATCAACTACGAATTTTATTTCCTGAAATTCAATTCTAATTGGGAAATCTCCTTGTATTTCCTTTAATTCATTAAAAATACTTTTATTAGGGAGATGATTATTATTATTCAGACCTAATCTGAATAAGAGGAGTTAGCACAAGAAAAAGAGAGACACACAATATAGAGAGAGAAAGAGGAAGCCCGAGGAAGGAGACACAGCCATTGAAGATATTCACTTGGATTGTTTTTCTCCATCTTTGTGATTTGAATTCTCTCCTTCACTTTATCATTATGAATATGTGTTATCAAATCTTGGATGCTTTTGAGCTTTTTATTATGAACTAATTTTATCAAAGTTGGGATTTTTATGGAACCCTAACATGGGATTATTGGTGTTTTGTTAAAGAGTATTGTATGCAGTCCTACAGTTTATTTGTTCAAGTGATTTTCATACTTATACTTGCTATTGTCTGATCAATTTTAGTAGGTTACTGAATTAATTATAATACCGAGTGGGTTATAGTTAATAGACATAAAACTTGAATGATGCATGCTTATATCTCGTCATTATAACATTGTTACGGTATAGACATATACTGTGACCATGCATAGCTTTTTGAATTGGTGCTTAATTTTATTCTGAGAAGTAAATTGGCATATACATATGATAATTTGTTTGATAGGCATTATACCATGGTGATTCCGAGAGGAACCTATGACCAATGAATTATAGCTGGTGAACAGTGGATTTGCTATAGTACATCGCAACTCTTTTACCAATTTTCACGTGTTAGGGGGAAATAATTATCCTGACTTATCTTCTCATACTTGAATCTCTATCAACTTTTCGTGCTAGTTTAATTTTAGTTGTTTAATTCATTTTTTATTAATTAGTTAGTTATAATAAAATCTTCAACACTTTTGTGCTCGATAACTGAATTGTTAACTGAATTGTTAGATATTATTTTCAAAATTAATACAAATAGACAGTCTTTGAGGAACGATATCTGGTATTTACTACTATATTAATTGTTTGCGATTGTGTACACTTGCATATCAGTATTTTACGCAACATCTATATATTCCAAGATCGAGATAAAAGAAGTGCAAGTAATTGGCTTTGGATTTGTGCTTTTGAAGTTTAGGTGGATGATTACGAAGCTTACTATTTATCGATTTATAATCCCACGGAACACTAAATATGTTAGTGGGGATTATACGATACTTTTCGTAATGGTACTATATACACGAACTATGTGTTGGCCAAGATCCAAATAAATGAAATGCAAGTAATTGGCCAACTCGTGTGATTAAATCCATCTTTGAAGCTTAGACGGATGATTACGAAGTTTACTATTTATCGATTTATAATCCCACGGAACACTAAAGATGTTAGTGGGGATTATAAGATACTTTTCATAATGATACTATATACACGAACTATGCGTTGGCAAAGATCCAAATAAATGAAGTGCAAGTAATTGGCCAACTCGTGTGATTAAATCCGTCTTTAATATTTGACAAAATTACGAAGCTTACTATCGCCGGAGGTTCGGCCGGATTTTGGCACTATGGTCGAACTTGGGCAGCCCTTCGGGAGGCCGGAGAGTGGTAGTGGATGAGCTCACTTGGTGAGAACAAGCTTGGTTGGGTGAAGCTAAGCTTGGGTTTCAAAAACCTTGTATATATGTATATATATTTAAGAGAGAGAGGGGGTTTTTGAGAAGAAGTGTGTGTATAGAATTTGAAAGAGATGAAGAGGAGCACTTCTTGAAACAAATCCCAGAAACTTTGTGGCTCTTTATCTTGGTTTAAATGGGTCGGGGTGGGGGTTTATTTATAGGAGAAGTTAGGTGGATTGAATGTTGGAGATTTGAGGAAAATGGATGGTGGATGGTGGATGTTGTATGTCACGTGGATTGATGACTTGGAAAGTAGGTTGTGTTTCTTTGACATAGCCATATAAGACAAACAACTTTATGGATTCAAAACTCAGCTGATATATTTAATTAAATATATATTTTCCTTTTCTTTTAATCATTTTAATTAAGTATTAAGCACCATTAAATATGATCACCCTAAAAACTCTTAAATAAATATCATAAAAAATATGATAATTACCTAAATATTAAAAAATGATGTCCTGCAAGTTTTGGTCAACCTTGGTCAATGATAACTAGGTCAAACGTGGTCAACTGTGGGACCATCTGCCTCGATTTTTGTGCCCAGACAAAAATTCTCTGAATATTATGAAATTTTTACCATGCATAGAAAATACCATTTAAATGATCCATACCAAATTTAAAGTCATTCTAGTGAGTGGAAGTATTTTATTTAAAATACAGACTGTTCTGTCAGCCTTTTCATCCGAGTAAAAATACCATTGGTCTTGAAACTAAAAATATGGATATTTTGATAAAATTTTTGACTTGAATAAATACTTAAGATATATTTCCTAATATATAAAATATATTTGGATGGTAGGAAATATTTTAGAGTATTTTTGAATAATTTTCTCCGAGAAATACTGATTTTACGAAACGAGAGAAAATTACTTCACGTATACATGGAATGGGTTATAAAAATGAATATTAATATTTCAATCACGAATATTAATAAACTTTGGATAAAAACTATTTTGATGGATGTAAAAGTATATTTTGGAGCGAAGAGTAAAATATTTTTGATATAGCACGAGTCTTCTAAGGAATATTTCTGATATATCCCTTTTTCGAGCTTGTTGCCTTATTGATGTTGCAACTGAGATTTAATAAATATGATGTCTTGATATTTCTTCTTTGATCATTGAAAGGCATATGTCATAGCCTACTCATTTATTCGAGTATTTAACTCAACTCAAATAAGAATGTAATAAGTAAATAGTGGATCAATCATCAGAGAGATCTCACAAAGTAACATCTGTCAAAGAATAAAGAAACATTGTTCATCTGCAGACTTGAAGATTCACTGGAAGAAGTTCAAGAATTTGATCATGCCTCAGTGATATAAATCAAGATCGTGGATTTAATCAAGTGACAGAGATCTCGTCAAGGTATCATTTATTACAAGGATTCAATCAGAACAACAAAGTCAAGACATGAAGAAACGTCATGAAAGTTAGTCACTCATGAACCAGACAGTACATCGAGTGTCAGCATTGAAGTGACGGAATTGATTCATAAGTCTCAGAGACTTTCAGAAGATTGTCAGAAGAATGGATGCTGCTCAGGGATAGTATTAATTCTCTATTAATTAATTAAGTCATATAATTTAATTAAGAGAATAAATTAAATCTGCAAGGATTAATTTATTGATTAATTGAATTAAATTGATTAATTAATTTAGAATTAATAATGAGGATTTTCAGAATGTTAATTGATTAAAATCTGTGTTAATTCTAAAAAGACAACTGATTGTACTAGTATGACAATCGGTATGACAATTGATAGTCATACCGAATGTCATGCTAATTCAGTTGATTGTATTGATAGAATTTTTAATTAGATTAAAATCAATTATGTATTCAGAAAAACAATTTCAATTGTACTACTATGACAATCGGTATGACAATTAATAGTCATACCGAAAGTCTTGCTAGTTCATTTTAATTGTCTTGCTAGCTCTAACAGATTGTCACACCAGTTCAACAACTTCGGCTGTGATTGATTAAAAAGAAGCAGAAGACAATATCATCCAACAACTCAACAATAACAGAGAGCAACCAATATACAGAACAAGAGAACACAGCAGAAAACAAAAGAAAATATTTCATCATTCATCTGCTTATCCAAGATCAAATATTCTAGTTTGTTAATGTTAAATCCAAACCACTAGAATTACTTATCTTGTTCTTGTATATCAATCTAGCGGATTAAAATCCCTAGAACTTAATCTCAAATCGCTTTTAGCATTTGATCTTTTAATTACAAAAATAGAAAAAGTTCATGTCGAATTTATTCTAAATTTGTAATAATTGATTTGAGATTAATCCCTTGTAACCGATACCGTAGTTGTAACACCTTTCAAGTTTAATAAAAGTTTTATTTAACTTGAATTTTGTTTCACAATTTTATTCCGCATTTTATTCGACGAAACGGTATTGTTTGCATTCAACCCCCCCTTCTACAAATAAATTGGGACCTAACAATTGGTATCAGAGCCTTCTGATTAACGTACAAATCTAGATCCTAGACTTTTGTGTTTCTTTCACTTCTTGAATTTTTTATTCACTCAAAAAAAATTCATAATGACTACACAAAAAGTTGGAACCGTTAAAATTCCACTTTTCGATAAAGAAAATTATGTTATGTGGAAGAAGAAGATGCTACTGTTTTTACAGGTTGCTAATCCCAAATATTTGCAAGTGTTGAAGAAGGGTCCAAAAATACCTATGGTTATTGAACCAGAGGTAATAGAGAATGATGTGGTGATCACCAAAGCGAGAACTTATGTGAAGGATCCTGAGGACTTCTCTCCTGCTGAAATAGAAGAAGCTTCCCTGGATGCTAGCCTTCAATTAATCTTAGTAGATTCCCTTAATCCCCTAATGAATAGACATGTGATGAATTGTAAAGATTCCAAACATATCTGGGAAACTATTGAGATTATTAATGAAGGCACAGAGGAAGTTAGGGAGAACAAACTAGAAATCCTAACCTCTGAGTATGAATACTTTAAATCCAATCCAGGAGAAGGGATCACTGAAGTGTTTGAGAGGTACAATGCATTGATCAATAACCTGAACATTAATGGTAAATACTATTCCATCAGGGAGGTCAACAAAAAGTTCCTTTTGACACTGCCAACTCATCTCGAACATATAATCACTGCCATAAGAGAAGCAAGAGATCTGAGTGAGATTTCTTTGGAAAGGCTCTATGGTGTGTTAAAGACTTATGAGTTGGAGCAGATTCAGCAGAAGGAAGTTTACGGGAAAGGAAGAGTGGTCAGCACGTCTACTGCTCTAGTAGCTGATGAACAACAACAACAACCACTATATCAACAACAATCTCAACAGTCAGATAGAATGGTACAGTCTTCCAAGGTTGAAGATAATGTGATAGTAGCAGAATTTGATTCTCCTACTACAAATCAATCAGGAGATGATTATTATTCCTTGGAAGAACTGGAGCAATTGGAGGATGAGTCAATGGCCCTGATTGTCAAGAGATTCTCAAATGTCAGATTCAAAAGGAATCCCAAGTTCAAGTACAAGTCCAACTACAACAGATTCCAGAAAGGTGGATCTTCATCCTCTAACACCAGCAGTGGTGGGTATAAAACAGGGATGGTTGATCGAAGCACCATTCGATGCTTCAACTGTAATGAGTTGGGACACTTTGCCACAGAATGCAGGAAGCCAAAACAAGCAAGGAAGAACTCTTACGATTCTAATCAGAAGAGTAAATCTGGAAGGGCGTACCTGGCAAAGGGAAGAAGCTGGGATGATACTGACAGTGAAGATGAAGAAGTTGGGAATCTTGCTCTCATGGCTAGTGATGCAAGCACCTCATCGTCAAGAAAAGAGGTAAAACTTTCTGATGCTGAAATGGTTTATCATCTAAGAGGTAACTTAGATTGTGCTCGTCGTGATAATGAATTGTTAAATCAACAAATCAAAGACCTTGAGAAAGAGGTCAATGAATTAAGACTTGTGCACATTAATCAAGATAAACTTAAAGACCAAGTATCTTTTCTAGAGAATAGAGTTGACTGTTATAGACAACTCGAAACTATTCTCAAAGACAAGATCACCGGTCTTGAGGCTAAGGTTAAAGCTTACTTTAATTCTTGTTCGAAGTCCAAAGAGTTCTACAATAAGCAAGCTGTTAATCAAACACATGGAATAGGTTATGATTACAATGCTGCTATTGGAAAATTAGGCATAAACTCCCCTCCTCATGTATGTGCTAAAGGCAGGGAAGTACCACATGTGCTTAAGGGTGTTGATGAACCCCTCTATAAGGAATCAATTGCTGAACCATTTGATGAGACCTCTTTTATTATTCAAGAAGAAATCCGTGCTGAAGATAATGCTAATGGGAAAGCTGTCTCCAAGTCAAGTGTGTCAAAAGTTCCAGTCAAGGTTGTGAAAGCAACTGAGACTGACTCAGACACACATGAGTTGGATAACACAAATGCCATGTCTACCATGCATAAGTTGCCTATTGTTAATCCTTCTCATAAAGCATGTGGTGTTCCTGATTGTATGTCTTGTGCTTTTAATCTGTTGATTGCTTATTTTAATGGTAAGCATGCTTCTAATGATAAGACTACTCCTCGTCAGCATGTGAATAATAGAAAGCATGATAGGTCTAAGACTGCTAGTCCTCCTAAATCTAGAAAGGAGACATTTGTGCCTAAGCCTAAACATAAATCTGATAAGGCTGTTTTAAAGGTCAAATGTTCAGTCATTTAGAATGTTGAGAATAGTGAAATTAAGAATGTTATTTTGCCTGATAAAGGCCAATTTTACAAGTATGCCGGACCCAGCCAAGCTTGGGTTCCGAAGAAGTTCTAATCCATTTGTATTGCAGGGCATTAAACAGGTACAACCGGTAGTGTGGATTCTTGACAGCGGATCGTCAAGACATATGACCGGAGATAGAGCCCTGCTATCAAATGTGGTTGAGAAAGCTGGCCCAGTGGTTACCTTTGGAGATAACAGCAAAGGTTTAACGGAGGGATATGGCTGTTTGCAAGCTGGAAATGTTATCATTGAAAATGTATATCTTGTGCAAGGACTTGAACACAATCTGCTTAGCATTAGTCAGTTCTGTGACAACGGCTACAATGTTTTATTCGACAAGCTGAAGTGTCAGATTCTGCACAAGAAAAGTGAAAAACCCTCCTTAATGGGAATCCGGAAAGGAAATCTGTTCGTAGCTGACATGAACTCAGGAAGCAATCTTGAAGTCAATTGTTTCTATGCAAAGGCATCGTCAGATGAGAGTTGGCTATGGCACAAGAGACTTTCCCATCTCAATTTCAAAACAATGAATTCTCTTGTCAAAAGAGAATTGGTAAGAGGTCTGCCTCAGCTGGAATTCTCTCCAGAAGGACTATGTGAGGCTTGCCAGAAAGGAAAGTCAAAGAAAGCAAGTCACAAAGGCACTGACACATCTTCCATAACTGGTGTTCTGCAATTATTGCACATGGATTTATTTGGTCCAGTTAATATCCTTTCTATGTCAAAGAAGTGTTACTGTCTTGTGATAGTTGATGACTATTCCAAGTATACGTGGGTTTTATTTCTTCACTCTAAGGATGAAACACCACAAGTTGTGATTGATCATATCAAGATGATTGAGTTAGATTCTAACATCCCTGTTAGAGCAATAAGGTCAGATAATGGAACAGAATTCAAGAATGCACTTCTCAATGGATTCTGTACAGACAAAGGGATTACCAGACAATTTTCAGCTCCTAGAACCCCTCAGCAAAATGGAGTGGTAGAAAGGAAGAATCGTACATTGATTGAAGCTGCAAGAACGATGTTAAATGAAGCAGGTCTTCCAATGTACTTTTGGGCTGAAGCTGTCAATACTGCATGTTATACTCAGAATCGAACTCTAATCAACAAAGACTTCATGAAAACTCCTTATGAGATTTTGAATGAACAGAAACCTTCTATCAAATACTTTCATGTATTTGGTGCCAGATGCTTCGTGCTCAAGGATGGAGATGATCGTCGTGGTAAGTTCGAGGCAAAGGCATATGAGGGTATTTTTGTTGGATATGGAAGAAGATCATATAGAGTGTATATCATTGATCAACACAAAGTAACTGAAAGTGTCAATGTTACATTTGATGACACTAAACTCCCTAGTATCCAAACTGAAGATCCTTCTGAGAAACTGAAGTTTGATGATACGTCAGATTCAGAGTCAGAACATGGTCAAGAACCTGAGGTTGTTGCTGTTGAAGAACCTGTTAATCCTGATAATACTCAAGGTAATAGTGATGGAAACTCTGGAAACAATGGAGATACCACTGCTACTGACGGAGAATCTTCAAGTCAACATGGCAACAACTCAGGGGGAGATGCTGAAGGATCATCTAGTAGGACACAACATCACAATGAATTTCAAGGCGAATCATCAAGATCAAATCTTCCAAGACAGACTGTCTGGAATAAAGCTCACCCTTTTGAGTTGATTATTGGTGATCCAGATGTTGGAGTCAGAACTAGACGTGCTACTCAAAATGAGTGTCTGTTCTCAGGATTTCTTTCTGAGATGGAACTTAAGAAAATTGAAGAAGCACTGACTGATCCAGATTGGGTGATTGCTATGCAAGATGAACTCAATCAGTTTGAAAGTCAACAAGTCTGGAAACTGGTACCTAGGCCTGTACACAAGAAAGCTGTTGGTACAAGGTGGGTATTCAGGAATAAACTAGATGAAGATGGTGTGGTTACAAGAAACAAGGCAAGACTGGTAGCTAAAGGGTATTCTCAAGCTGAAGGTATTGATTATGATGAAACCTATGCTCCAGTGGCTAGACTTGAGGCCATCAGGATATTTCTGGCATTCGCAGCATTTTCAAACTTTAAAGTTTATCAAATGGATGTCAAGAGCGCCTTTCTGAATGGAAAGCTGGATGAAGAGGTATATGTAGAGCAACCTCCTGGTTTTGAAGATCCAGATCATATGGATTTTGTCTTCTTTCTTTTCAAGGCTATCTATGGGCTAAAACAGTCTCCAAGAAAATGGTATGACACTCTCTCTGAATTTCTTATTGAAAATAGCTTTATTAGAGGTGTCATAGACAAAACTCTCTTTTCTAAAAAACATAAGAATGATACTATATTAGTCCAAGTCTATGTGGATGATATAATATTTGGGTCTACTAATGATAATCTCTGTAAGAGATTTGCTAAGTTAATGCACAGCAAGTTTGAAATGAGCATGATGGGAGAGCTGAAGTTCTTTCTTGGATTACAAGTAAATCAAAGGTTAGATGGAACATTTATTTGTCAATCCAAGTATCTCAAGGAACTCCTCAAAAAATAAAATCTAGAGGATTCTGCATCAGCAAGGACTCCATCAACTACAGCTGTCAAGCTTGGACCATGTGAAAACTCCATTAAGGTAGATGTCACAAGCTACAGAGGTATGATTGGCTCGTTACTCTATCTTACTGCAAGTAGACCAGATATTATGTATGCTACATGTTTATGTTCAAGGTTCCAAGCGGATCCTAGAGATATTCATCTCGTTACTGTTAAACGAATCTTAAGATATCTTAAGGGAACACCAAATCTAGGTATTTGGTACCCTAAAGAATCTGGTTTTAACCTTGTCGGATATACAGATTCAGATTATGCAGGAAGTGTTGTTGATAGGAAAAGCACCTCAGGAAGTTGTCAATTCTTAGGAAGCAGGCTAGTCTCATGGTACAGCAAGAAACAGCAAACAGTTTCCAACTCAACGGCCGAGGCTGAATATATTGCTGCTGGAAGCTGCTGTGCTCAGATCTTGTGGATTAGGAACCAACTACGAGACTATGGCCCTGTATTGAACAAGATTCCTATTTTATGTGACAACACAAGTGCAATAGCCATCACCAACAACCCTGTGCAGCACTCGAGGACTAAGCACATTGACATCAGGTATCATTTTATTAGAGAGCACGTCATGAATGGTACTGTTGAACTATTTTTTGTTCCAACAGAAGAACAAATAGCAGATATTTTCACTAAACCACTTGACGAATCCACATTTACCGGATTAGTTGGTAAATTGGGCATGTTGAATAGTTTTAGTGATTAATTTAGTTAATATCTGGAATCTGTTCTTGAATGAATTTACAAATGAATTTTTCATAAATGAAAAATTCATCTGCAAATTTATTTTATCATTTTATCATATTTCTTGCTTATTTCTATGTAATATATATTATCTTATCTATTTTTATTTTCCCTACTTGTTAATTTAAAATATCTCAGAATATTTTATTTCCTCTAAAAATATTTTTCTATGAATTTTATTTGCTAAAATTCAACAGAAATCTATTTTTGGAATAAAAATAATTAATTCTGAAATATTGTCTTTGTCTCTGTGAAAATATTAAGTGTTTATTTCAGTTTTACTATTTTGAAATGTAGTTTCAGTACATAAATAGAAGTCTGTACAATATTAAGTGTTTTTCTACTGCAATGACAATCGGCAAGACAATTGAATTGTCTTGCTGAAAATCATTTCAGTACTTATAAATATAAATACTTATTTTCATAATAATTCTGTGTGAAAAGCTTTTATTTCCAGAATGACAATCGGCAAGACAATTGAAATTGTCTTGCTGAAAGTCATTTGCGAATATAATTGTCATTTCAGTGTTTTTAGTTTAGTTTATACTGGCAAGACAATCGGTATGACTATTGATTGTCTTAC
The DNA here is from genome assembly GCF_009905375.1 of Apium graveolens. Taxonomy (NCBI): domain Eukaryota; kingdom Viridiplantae; phylum Streptophyta; class Magnoliopsida; order Apiales; family Apiaceae; genus Apium; species Apium graveolens. Next base: position 146,262,332 of record NC_133648.1, on the reverse strand, counting down.
CAGTTATAAACATTATATATCTATTTCATTTTATTATTGTACTGGTATGACAATCGGTATGACTATCAGATTGTCATACCAGTTATAATTTTAATACTCATTCTATTATTTATTTTCCTTCTTTTTGCCTGGTATGACAATCGGTATGACAATCCCGGATTGTCATACCAGCTGTTATATAAAGGCATGTGCTGTGTTGTTTTAAACCATTTTAATCATAACAGTTCAGTTCAAAAAATTTGAACAGTTTTTCACTCCTCTTTTTCTCTCTTCTCTCTCCTCGAACAAGAACCAAACCAAAAACCTGTTATTTCCTTGCTCGAGTTTTTACTCAGCACACAAAATCATCACTTTGTGATATATACATACAAGTATATACATAAAGAAGTGCTGTTGAATTTTTCTTAAATAAAAATTATTATAAAAACGCAAAAACTAATTAAAATCAGTTTGCCCCTTCAAATTCCATTTGTGTTATTGAATTTGAACCTTTTATTTTAATTTTAATTTCTGATTTGTGTCTTTTGGTTTGTCAAAACTGTGTTTGTGAGTTAAGAATTTTAACGAGTTACATTTCTGTCTAAATTTTTCGATTATAATTAATTTAATTCGAATTATTAAATTAATTTAATTAATTCGAATTGTCTTAATATTATTCTTAAAATTCTGAAAAACTTGTGTCTTATTATTATTTTATAAAATGGCTCTCAATTTCCAAATTGTCGCGCATAATCAGGTTGGTTATTTTAATCCGGAAAAATGTGATGTTGAAAAATTTAAGCCTTGGATTAGATTTTTAAATGATCATTCGATTGTTAGCTCTGCTATTAAATCAAATGTGATTTTAAATGTCGATCTACTTAGACTGATTTGCACAACTTCTACTGTGGCTGATGATTCAAAATCTTTTTCATTCACCATCGCAAACACACAGTATGTAGTTGATGAAACAGTCGTCAATCGTGCGTTAAATTTTCCACTAGACAATTTCTGTAATTTACCCTCTGAAAATGATATCACAAATTTTTTCAATGTTATTCACTATCAGGGGGTGATCAATTTAACCAAACTTTCTAAATCGAATTTGGTGTCTGAATGGGATATATTCTTCGATACACTTTCCAAAGTGTTTGCCAACTGCACAAAATCTAATTTTCATAACATTACTTCCACCCTGCAGTATATTGGTCTTGCAGTTGTTTTCAATCAAAGGATCAATTTTGGCAAACTACTTTTTCCCATTCTCTTGAGACGTCTAACTTCTGCTTTACGTGATCATTCTACAAATCGTAGGGTATCATGCTACTATGCTCGTTTTCTTATGCTTATAGCAGATTATCTACTCACCCCTGAACACAAAGCACTTTTTGCTAACTCTGCTGTAACCGAACCCCCACCAGTTAGCAAAAAGATTTACACTCGCCAAGACACAACCTTCAAATTTATGCAAGTTCCAGTACTTGTATCTGCTTTCATGGCCAATTATATTCCCTTGCCTATTTTTAATCTTCCCGGCCATGAACAGCAACCTCAACCTCCAGTGGTTCAAGCCACCCAGGCTCTTCCATTACAGGTAGTAACTCCTCACTCTCACTCTCTTCCTACTTCTGTTAACAGACCCTCAGTGGTTGATAGGGCTGACCATGAAGTTGTAGAACCACAGCTTCAATCCCAGGTCATAGAGCCAAACACAGAGTCTCATTCTATCTCAACCTCTCCCCCACTGTCTAAAATGTTACCCAGGAGAAAACTAGGAAGTAGTACAATGTCAAATATGAGTGAACCCTCAGCTCTGCCTCCTCCTAAGAAAAGAAAAACCTATTCTGAGGCATCTGAAAGCCCATCCTTGTCCTCCCAACAGGACATGGACTTTGAAATGGCCAATGAACAGTTACTAGAGGCATTCTCTCAACAGGATGCATCTATTGAAATTCGCCATAGGGCCATGGCATCTTGTAATGAGTCAAGCACAATTCCATTACTCACAATGGAACCATACACTTCCCTAGATCATACTAAGGACACACAGCGAGGAGTGCACGTAGTGTCGGTTACAGTGTCTGCCATAGTTACGGTAGAAGAGCAGTCACATGCTTCAGAGGGAAAATCTGACTCTCCGCCATCTTTAATAGAGTCATTTTCTCCCCTCCCAGATCCAACACCTCTGGCTCCCTTATGGGATTCTCCACTCGCAGATTTATCTGGAGAAAGTGGAGGGCAACTCGGTCAATCTATCCCTGAAGCAATTCAGACATCTATTCCAAAAGATTTGATAGTATTGACCGAGGATCGGGACTCGCGAATTCCCATTGCACCACCACTGACCTCTCTTGAAGAGGCTAGGGTGATTTTTAATGCAGGTACACAAGAACAGCAATTGGAAGACTCCTCACGAGCAATCATATTGAGAGAAACACATGCACGTGAGATGAGTGAACCAAACACGAGTGAACTTCAGGTGAGAGCACACACAGACACTGATACTGTCAACCTGTTAGCTCAGATTGCTGCCCTGAAAGAAGAACTTGCTAAAAGTCAAGCTGAAGCTCAAGCATTCAAAGCACAAGTGGTTGAACGGTCTTCTTCTTCCACCTCTGTCGACAATCAACTTGCAATCATAAGGAATGACATCTCAGATTTAAAGACTACTGTAATACCAAAGCTCAATTCTATTCAGGACACTCCAAATTTATCAGCTGATGACATATCCAACTTCTGCTCCCTACATACAAGAATGACTTCTCTTGAAGACCTCGTTGAGATGAATCATTCACTGGACAACTCAAGATTTCTAAAGATAGAGACGGGCATGGAACATCTAAATGAAGGCATGAAGCACTTATATTACATGATCAAGAATTCTCATTGCCCTAATGAAGAACAAAAAGCTTATTTTGAAGGACCGTCTGGTGGAGGATCAGGCTCTGGAAGTGGTGGAGGTTTCAAAGGAAAGTCAGTAGAGGATCCCTCAACTAAGGGGGAGAAGAAAGGGAGTAGTTCCAAAGGGAAAGAAAAAGATACTTCTGCTGGAGATAAAGGAAAGGCTGATGATGCCTACTACAGTGGAGAACAGGATGACTTCGATATTTTTGACATTCCCACTGAACCAGTTCAGGAAGATAAAGATGGGTTATTTGAAGCTGAAGAAGAAAGTGATTTTGAAGATTGGGAAGAAGAAGATACAGTGGATCCTAGGTTTGAGAAAGAATTTCAGAAAGAACAGTCAGAGATGCAAAGAAAAGAAGCTGAACTCAAGAAGGTCTCACAGATCATTGATAGGAGAAAAGACATACAAAGAACAGAAACTCTTCAAAAGCAACGTCTTCTGACATTAAAGCTCAAGAAAGGAGAAGAGATGTCAGACTAAAGATTGGTGGAAAGTGGGATGAAGCTAGGAGAGTACTCGATATGCCTCAGCTATGCACTAACAATGATAGGCAGTTCTTACATCTTCTTGACAAGCTGGAAATCTCAAATCCTAACAATGACATGTACATGAATGCTATCAAGACTGAAGTCTCAAGGATCACAGCTGCTTTTGATAGATCCCTAAATGAGATGAGCATTTTTGTATACTGTCAGAGTGAAGGATCATTCAAAGTGTCACTTCATCTATTTGAGAATCGTTCGTTGTCAGAGATTTGGGTTCTTTTAAACAAAGTGAAAAGAAGCTCAGAGTTGAATGAAGTTCTTCGGGAAAGGCTTAAAGAGTTTGCCAGCAGGGCTAGTCCTCAAGTGGTCAACAATCCTCATCAAGTGAGATTCTTTAAGTCTGATTGTCTTCAAATCTGTCAGCTAGATGTACAATCTCTTAAAGACTACTCAGCTAAGCATCTGGTCTGGATGGAACATCATTTGAGAACTGCTGGATATTCATCCATGTTAAAGACTCAAGCTGCTGACTTGATTCAAGCTTATTGTGAGAAGAATGTTAAAAGGTACAATCAACTCAAGAATAAGTTGAAGACAGTTGGAGTTCAACCAGTCAGACCTGCAAGCTTCACTTCAGAAAAAGATCGTGTCTTTGACAAGGAATTGCTTCAAGATTTAGAAGAAGGTGAAGTCAGAAGAGAAGACAACTAAAGTCAATTAGCTCAAAACTCAATGTAATATGATTAGAGCGTTATGAATCAAGATAGACTAATGTAGTTATATGTTCAGGCTAGAGGAACATCTATCTTGTATTCACTTGTAAATTTCATTTGGAATCTGGAAAATGTTAAATATAATCCAGAACTTTTCTGCTATTTACTTTACATTATTGTTTATATCTTTTTCTTATTTGTTAGTTGAGTTATCCTCTAGGTATTTGTTGTTATTGTCTAACAAGCAAATAGGGGGAGATTGAAAGGCATATGTCATAGCCTACTCGTTTATTCGAGTATTTAACTCAACTCAAATAAGAATGTAATAAGTAAATAGTGGATCAATCATCAGAGAGATCTCACAAAGTAACATCTGTCAAAGAATAAAGAAACATTGTTCATCTGCAGACTTGAAGATTCACTGGAAGAAGTTCAAGAATTTGATCATGCCTCAGTGATATAAATCAAGATCGTGGATTTAATCAAGTGACAGAGATCTCGTCAAGGTATCATTTATTACAAGGATTCAATCAGAACAACAAAGTCAAGACATGAAGAAACGTCATGAAAGTTAGTCACTCATGAACCAGACAGTACATCGAGTGTCAGCATTGAAGTGACGGAATTGATTCATAAGTCTCAGAGACTTTCAGAAGATTGTCAGAAGAATGGATGCTGCTCAGGGATAGTATTAATTCTCTATTAATTAATTAAGTCATATAATTTAATTAAGAGAATAAATTAAATCTGCAAGGATTAATTTATTGATTAATTGAATTAAATTGATTAATTAATTTAGAATTAATAATGAGGATTTTCAGAATGTTAATTGATTAAAATCTGTGTTAATTCTAAAAAGACAACTGATTGTACTAGTATGACAATCGGTATGACAATTGATAGTCATACCGAATGTCATGCTAATTCAGTTGATTGTATTGATAGAATTTTTAATTAGATTAAAATCAATTATGTATTCAGAAAAACAATTTCAATTGTACTACTATGACAATCGGTATGACAATTAATAGTCATACCGAAAGTCTTGCTAGTTCATTTTAATTGTCTTGCTAGCTCTAACAGATTGTCACACCAGTTCAACAACTTCGGCTGTGATTGATTAAAAAGAAGCAGAAGACAATATCATCCAACAACTCAACAATAACAGAGAGCAACCAATATACAGAACAAGAGAACACAGCAGAAAACAAAAGAAAATATTTCATCATTCATCTGCTTATCCAAGATCAAATATTCTAGTTTGTTAATGTTAAATCCAAACCACTAGAATTACTTATCTTGTTCTTGTATATCAATCTAGCGGATTAAAATCCCTAGAACTTAATCTCAAATCGCTTTTAGCATTTGATCTTTTAATTACAAAAATAGAAAAAGTTCATGTCGAATTTATTCTAAATTTGTAATAATTGATTTGAGATTAATCCCTTGTAACCGATACCGTAGTTGTAACACCTTTCAAGTTTAATAAAAGTTTTATTTAACTTGAATTTTGTTTCACAATTTTATTCCGCATTTTATTCGACGAAACGGTATTGTTTGCATTCAACCCCCCCTTCTACAAACAAATTGGGACCTAACAATCATATTGCCTTAGAGATATATTCTATAACGATATAATTTTGATGTTTTAAAATAATGGAATATCTCTTTTATATTAATATACTTGAAAATAATTTTGCTAGTTTGACCATTTGATTTTGATTTTAATCAATTAAAATTATGTCCTAATGGAGAGGATCTACGTGTATTTAAATTTTATGTTTAATTGTACAAATACCAAAATAAATAATATATCGAAGATATCCTTTCAAAGTGATCATATTGGATGAAGATTCTATTAGACTCATGTTTGATATTAAAATACTAGGGATAGATTCATATTTTAGAAGACACATTAGTATCTTAGTAGAATTTGTCTTATATCATGGGTCTGGTTTATTATTAAATTTTCATGGATGTGGTGTCTAAGAAAAATGATAGTTTTGGCATTTTATTTTACAGTTGGGGTCTTTCCTGATTCTGTGGTGCCTTTTAGCCCGTTAGCACTAAGATGTAATTCCGCATCGAGCACCCAAGACAAATTATTATCCCTAGACACATTCAACGCAACAAACTCTAATTTTTCAAGGTTTGTCATTTCAAGTTTAAAACAAACGTCTAAAATATGGTATAATATGTCACATAATTAAGCAAGTAAGTTTAAACACTATACATAATAATTTAGTACAAAAGTTACGATAACATAGCCAGCCAGAAAACTTTTGAGTACTACTTGACTGCAGAGCCATCTTTATAATAGTGTTACTTGACGGCAGAGCCATCTTTATAAATTTTAAGCAATAATATCAATGAATATGTAAAGACGATAAAATTAAGATCTTAGCATAAACATGATTAAAATTAAGTTAAACCTATTTTGTGGAACAAGCTTGAGTTTACATGGTGTCGCAAGTAAAATTAAGTTGTACCTCTTTTGTAAAAATAAGGCTCGGCTGGCAGAGACTCGTTGTTAGGTCACACACACTGTAGTAGGGGTTGAATACAGTGTCTAGCACAATCAAATCGAATTAAGAACACAAGTATGAAACATAAAATAATCTTATTAATAAAACAATATTACAATGGAACCGTCCTCTCTCAGTGATGAACAAATATCACGAGAGCTGCTAGGGTTACAATGAATAATATTCTCGATTAAGATAGCACATATAGTGTAAACCCTATGTTGTGTTTATATAGACACATAGTTACAAGATAATCTTCTAACTGATATCGAATATAATTCTGCTTCCTAATATATATCAACTAGTTATTTTTTTCTTCCAAGTATTCTATTCTTCATAGAATTTTTCTCATTGCATATCTCTTCTTATGTTTGTCTTGATCTTCTTTTCTTTCAATCAGCCGCCTTCCTTATCTGAAAGTCTCCTTAAGTCCTGATATTATCTCCTGATAAATATCTTCTGATAACTTAAGTTCTGATAACTTAAGTTTTGATATCTTGAGTCCTGACTTCAGTATAAGTACTGATTTCCAGTTAAGTCCTGATTTGTCCTGTTAAGTAAGATCTGAAAAACTAAACACAAATCATTATTAGACACGACATCACAAATATATCTAACAATCTCCCCCAACTTGTAAATTAGCATAATATACAAGCTTAACAGATATTTGATGATGTCAAAAATATTAAGTACAAATGCATGAGAATTTGACTAGATAACTACAACTTACAGTCCTTACAGCTTTACCATCCATAAAGTCTGATATCAGCTTCATTCTGTATACACTTCAGAATTTAAGCAGTTGTAGATCTTTGACTTGGCTTCAATTTCTGATCTCTTTGATATCAGGAGTTGTTCTGAGATAATTCTTCAACAGACTTCTTTCAGCATATTCAAGTTCATTGACCATCCTCCTTTTAGCATTTTTGAGTTCAACAATATCTCCACTGTGAGATCTGTACTTAGGACAATATGGGATGTCAGACTTTACAGAGTAAAGCCTCTTCTGTCTTTGAATATTTGATTTTAAATAACCTGCAGCACCATCTGTTGATCTGTTTTTCACTTGAAGTAGAAATAGAACATGTTCCAGTTCTTCAAAATACTTCAATGAAATTGCATTCTCCCTGATCTGGAATACCCTCCCATCTGTCATAAAGTATAACATGATATCTTCTTTCAAAACAGAGTGGTAAGCCATTTGTACAGATTCAAGTTGATTCAATCTTTCAGGAGTTGTTCCTACTCCTGGTTCACTTAAGGAAGTTGGATCATTGGTAGTATTGTTTACTCTCTTCTCTTTAGAACTACCCAATCCTGATTTGTCTCTTGCTTCCTTTCCTTGAACAACTCTTGCTTCAAAACCACTTGATGTAGTCTTCAAAGGTTGAGTCTGTTGAGCTTTTATGAATCCTAGTAGTAGCATCTTTGAAGGTTTAACATGAGCAATGTCAGAGGTTTCCTTTTCTTTATCTTCTGATATCAAGCTAACTTGAGCTATGTCAAAGGTTGTTTGCTTCACTGTAATATCAGATTTTACTAAGTCCTGATCTTGAACAATATGAGCTCTGTCAGAGGTTGTTTGAATATCTTTTTTCTTCAAAATCAGACTAGCATCATCATCAGATTTTGTCTCCAGATCCATGATTGGCATATATTTAATTTTTGCTTTGCCCTTGGATCTTGGATCTACCTCCACTTGTGATTTGGCCTTGGTTTCCTCAGAAATTGACTTTTCTTTTATCACAATGCCCTTAGGCTTAGGTGGCTTCTTTTCCATGACTTGAGCTTTAGACTTTGACTTGACATTTTTTGCTTTAAGTCTGGCTTCTTCTTCCTTCAGACTTTTAATATCCATGCCCGGATTGTCCTTTAGGAATAGTCTTTTGGAAATCTCTTCATCAAGTTCCAGAGTTTGATCACTAGAACTTATTCTTTTACCTGTATCAGAACTTATTCTTCTCCCAGCATCAGAACTTGTTCTTTGACTTGTAGTTCCAGCTTTGCTTGATGAAAAACCTTTGCCTTGACCATGACCTCTACCTATTTCAGAGTTTTCCTGGTCATCATTTCCATCATCCTTAGCATTTGGACTTAATCACTTTCTCCCCTTTTTTGGCATCAGCGGGTTGAAGAAGAGAGACAAGTAATTCCACTGAAGATTGGATCTCATTGAGTTGAGTTTGCTGAGAAGCTTGATTCTTTAGAATTTCATCAATCTGAGCTTGTTGCTTCTCCTGAGTTTTTTCAATATACCCAATTTGGTCAAAGGCTGGTTTAAAAAACCTGTTCTTTTCTAATTTTACATTCATATCTTGCTGGATCAGTGATTCTTGAATTTTGTTCACCTTTTCATGAGTTATTGAGTGTTGACCTTGAAGGTGCCTAGTACTCAATGCAGTAACTCTAAGCTGTGCCTTGAAATCATCATTTATCAGCATTTCATCAGCTTTGGCTAGGTGCTCAGAAGGATTTTTTTTTAGTAGGAACAAAACTTACTATGTTCCGTTCCTTAGTCCACTCCTTTCCTCTAGGAGTTTCACTCCAAGGTACAGGTGCATCCTCTCTAACAAACTTCTTGATTAGATCAGCTTTGCATGGAGCTTGTTGAGGTGCATGTCCAGATGGACCAGCTATATCAGCATCTACATTTGTAGCAGCTTCACCAGTAATTTTAGCATTATCAACATCAGAACTTACAGAGCCTGCAGTATCAGCATCCTCTGATAGAATAACAGTATGTGAGGCTATAGAGGTTTCAACATCATCCTCTAAATTCTGATCTGCAACTAAGTTCTGATCAACATCCAAATTTTGATGCCCACCTCCAATCTGATCTTCGTCATCTAGATTCAGAACTGATGTTGTTGGAATATATGCATTGAAATCAGCATCCAAAATTGGTGTTGTTGGTGGAGTGAGCTGAGTTGGTGGAGCTTTCAACTACAGAACCTCAGGCACAACCAAGTTATGTATGTCTATTTCAGCACTTGTAACTGGGTCTTTAGCATGTACTGGATCAATTATAGGAGACACAGGAGGTGTAGGCACTTGCTATGGAATATCCTCTTGCTCTTGAATAGGAGACTTTTGAGCTTGAGTAAAGTCTGATTCAGCAGTGGGAAGTAATTCAATTACTATAGGTTCTGTTGGGATCAGAGATTCCTGACCCCCTTCCTTAGCTGCTGCTTCCAGGATTTCTTCAGAGTGTGATGATTCACTTACAGCCCTCCTGGCTCTTTGCTTTTTAAGTCTCTTTGCTGAAGTTGAGACTTTGGGAGCTTCATCATCAGAATTTAGCTTTCTAAGCCTTTTGAGGGGCCTAGAACTCCCAGTTTCAGTATCTTTCTGAGAAGAGATCTTCTCAGCTTCTACAATAACAGGTTCTGATATAGGAACCTATTCCTCATTATCTGACTCATCTCTTAGAATAATTCTCCTTCTCTTCTGTTGAGACTGAGGTACTATCTTAGTCCTCTTGGGTTTTGAAGATGAAGGCTTCACTGGATGTGCTGAAGGTTGAGGTGGAGATGACTGTGTTGGTTTGTAATATGTCCTGATGGAGGGTTGAGTTGGTTGAGGTTGAGAAGTTTGAGGTATTTGTGTAGTTGTGGTAGGTGCGGATGGAGATTGGGTTGGTTTTGATGAGTTGGTGGGTTGGACATCAGGATAGACAGATGTATATGCTTGTGGATCAGCATTTACCAAGATCTGTTTTACTGACTGAGGAATCTGTAAGGGTCTCAGCACTTGTTTCTTATTGTCAGCATTTAACAAATCATTAAAAGCCCTTTTTGCAAGCTTAAAGGGTGGAATTAAATCAATGGATAGTTGAGGTTCATCAGCACAACAAAAATTATATATAAGCTGACAGAATCTAGCAAAGTATACTACATTCCTATCCTTTGTCATCCTATCCCCTATGAAACCTAGCACAACACTTGCAAAATAAAAATGAGTTTGATGGATAAGGGCATACCCGATTTGTTGACTCATGATGGGAATAACATCAAAGTTGGAGCATTTATTGGCAAATGCCTTGGTGATACAATTAAAGAAAAAGCTTCATTCCTTTCTGATATTTGATCTTTTCGGTTGACCCAGCTTTCCCAAACTTTTCTCATAGCCCAAACTGGCCATAAGCTGCTGTAAAACAGGATCCTCCACTGTTGAGAATGTACAACCTTCAGGTAAGTGGAGAGCTTTATGAACTGCTCCTGGAGTCACCACATGCTCGACATCTCCTGATATGAAAATTATGCTTGGTGAACCAGCAGCACCACCATTATCAAATAGCCTAGTTTGCCAAAATGTTAGCACTTGTTTGCTTGAAATAGTTTTAGGTTGGGTCAAAGCATACCCAATCTCACTATTGGCTAATAAATCTTGCACAAAGTGCAGATCTGATGGAGCTTCAGCCTTGTTCAGGATTGCAGCATAGTTATTTGGTACAAACTTGGCTCCATCAACAATTAAATCCTTGGGCGCCATCAGAAATAAGTGAGAAATTAGTTTGCCTGGAAGGTGTTTGATGAAATGTTTGTATAGAAAACCGTCAGAAAATGTGAGAGAATAAGAAAAAGAGAGAGAGTGAATAGAATAGATATGTGAATGAAAAATTTGAAAATCTTTTATCTCTTTTACTTAGACAATCCACGTGACAGCAGTTATTGAGAAGTGGAACAGACCTTTACACCTGTCAGCCATGCAGGAGTTATGGCAAAAGTTAATGGGCACGGTAAATAAGTAATGATTACAGTACTCGTTTAGTTTTTAAAAAAAACTGTTCCCACTAAACAAATAATTATTACTGCTTTAACTCATATATACCGATATTCTGTAAAAATATGATCGTTCAAGTAATGACCAAAAATAAATCAAGTAAATAAATACTGCCACGTCAGCATCAGAACTTGATTATTATCATAATTTAAAAGTCATCAGAATATGGCTCCTTAACTCGAAAAGTGAATGTTTATTTCTGTAATTCTTCACACAGATACTGATATGAGTACATCAGAACTTAATCATCAGAACTTTCATCAGAACTTGTCCTCAGAATTTATGCAACTGACACTTAGACTGTTCATCAAAACAACATTGATCACCACAGTAATTTTCATCATTCATATGGAGTGTAAGTGTGTGCATTAAGCTAAATATCAGACAAAGAGTGAAGTCTAATTCACTTCAGTACATCTTAGAAATAAGGCATAACTAAGAACTTTGCTCAAAATCTGTCATTATTCTGAAGTCTACTATAGAATAAGTTCATGTATGAGTCCACCTCAACTGTTTTGTGCTCATTTTATGCATCTTTTGAAATTCCTTTTTACAGTGGCTTCTCAGTGTAAGTGAGTCACGACTGCTTATCAAAATTTATGTTGTTATCAGAGTATTTCTACAGTAATCAGAGAATGTGAAAAGTCACCAAGAAAATTTTATTTTGCTTTTCTAATGCATATTACTTAATACCAGCAATGCACTTGGGTCTTCCCTTCCACATTTTTACTCTAGATCTCAAAGGAGTACCTGATATTTATTTATTTTCTTTTCTTTTTCTTTTGATAAGTGAGGCTTATTAGCACTTAGTACATCCATCAGATTTACTAACATCAGAACTTAACAGATAAGAAGCACTATTCTAGTTATTGACTTAGTAATAAGATACACAAAGTAAACTTTAACCAAGCTCAATATCAGAATTTTCTTGTGTTAAAAGATTTCCACATAAACAATTACTTCAAACATGGCATTATTAGTATATTAAAGACTACTAGGTCAGCATCTAGCACAGTTATCCTCATTGGATAGAATAGTCACAGAAACATTCATATCACTATCAGAGTTTAGAAATTCACATCAGACAACAATCAGCACTTAGAAAATTTTAATTTAAGCACAGAATACACAAAGATAGTAATATCTATAGATACTGATCATAAAGTCTGATGTATCAGAACATAAACTAAGCAGATTTAGAGAAAGAACCTGAAACCATTCCAAGTTCATTTACCAATCTTGTAAAAGTAGCTTCACATAGTGGTTTTGTGAAGATATCTTCTAGTTGTTGATCTGTTGGAACAAAATGCAATTCCACTGTACCCTCCATCACATGTTCCCTTATGAAGTGGTACCTAATGCTGATGTGCTTTGTCATTGAGTGTTGAACTGGATTACATGTCATAGCAATAGCACTTTGATTATCACAGTAAATAGGGATTTTAGAATATGTTAACCCATAATCCAGTAACTGATTCTTCATCCAAAGAATCTGTGCACAACAGCTTTCTGCAGTAATGTATTCTGCTTCTGCAGTTGATGTGGAAATTGACTTTTGTTTCTTGCTAAACCAAGGAACCAATCTGCCTCCAAGAAATTGGCAGCTTCCACTTGTGCTTTTTCTGTCAATTTTACATCCTGCAAAATCTGCATCTGAGTAACCTATTAGCTTAAAGTCTGAATCTCTAGGATACCACAATCCCAGGTCAGCTATACCCTTAAGGTACTTGAATTTTTTTTTCACAGCTGTTAAGTGAGGTTCTCTTGGATCTGCTTGAAATCTTGCACAAAGGCAGGTAGCATACATGATATCAGGTCTACTTGTAGTTAGATAGAGTAGTGAGCCAATCATACCTCTGTAATCAGTAATATCTACTAATATACCAGTATCCATATCCAATTTTGTTGCAGTGGCCATAGGAGTGGATGCACTTGAACAGTCTTGCATTCCAAATTTCTTCAACAAATTTCTGGTGTACTTAGATTGACAAAAAAAAGTTCCTTCTTCATTTTGCTTGACTTGAAGGCCCAGAAAATAGCTAAGTTCTCCCATCATACTCATTTGATATCTTGACTGTATTAGCTTGGCAAACTTTTTACAAAGTCTGTCATTTATAGAACCAAAAATGATATCATCAACATATATCTGTACCAAAAGTAAGTCTTTTCCATGGTTGAGATAGAATAAAGTTTTATCAATAGTCCCTCTGTTGACTCAACTTTCCAGAAGAAACTGAGCTAATGTCTCATACCATGCTCTTGGAGCTTGCTTAAGGCCATAGAGTGCTTTATCAAGTCTGTAGATATGATTAGGAAATATTGTATCTACAAAACCTGGAGGTTGTTCAAAATATACTTCTTCTTCCAATTCTCCATTAAGAAAAAGCACTTTTTACATCCATTTGAAAGACTGTAAACTTTTTGTGAGCAGCATAAGCCAAAAATATCCTTATGGCTTCCAATCTAGCAACTGGTGCAAATGTTTCATCATATCAATTCCCTCCTGTTAAGAGTATCCTTTTGCAACTAGCCTTGCTTTATTCCTTGTAATTATGCCATCACTATCAGTTTTGTTTCTGAACACCTATTTTGTACCAACAACAAATCTGTTATTTGGTCTTGGCACTAGGGTCCAGTCTTTGTTTCTTTCAAATTCATTTAACTCTTCCTGCATTGCTTGCACCCAATCAGCATCTTGAAGAGCATCATCCACTTTCTTTGGTTCAGTCTGAGAAAGAAAAGAATGATAGAGACATTCATTTGATGTTGTTGTTCTAGTTCTAATACCTGCTTCAGGATCTCCAATAATCAAGTCAGGTGTATGTGCTTTAGTCCACTTCCTTGTAGATGGAAGGTTATCTCTAGAACTGGATGCTCCCCCATGATCCATGTTATCTCCATCAACATTTTCTGATGCTCCCCCTGAAATTATGCTCTCTGAGTTGGATCCTTCAGAATTTGGGTTTCCAGAATTATCAGAACTTGGCCCATCAGAACTTGATGAATCAGAATTTGAGTTTCCAGAATTATCAGAACTTGGCCCATCAGAACTTGACGAATCAGAACTTGAAGAGCCTGTTCTAGGTTCTGATGCTTCTTGAGATGTGGTTGGATCTTCAATATGCTCCCCCTGTACAGGTGTATTTTCCTTTGGCATAGTCACCGCAGTTTTAATAACATCAGAGTTTAACCCATCAGAGTTTGCAGTATCAGGATTTAGACTGTCAGGATTTAGACTGTCAGGATTTAGAGAATCAGAATTTAAAACTTCATTCTCAAATCTCAGCTGATCATGATCATTGAAATCTTCAATTCATGTAATCTTCTTATCATCAAAAGAGACATTGATAGATTCCATGAGAACCCTTGTTCTTAAATTGTAGACTCTGAAGGCTTTTGTGGAATGTGGATATCCAACAAAAAATCCTTCATCAGCTTTCAGATCAAATTTGGATAGTTGTTCAGGATGAGTCTTAAGAACAAAACACTTGCATCCAAATACATGTAAATACTTCAGATTTGGCTTCTTTTTCTTCACCATCTCATAAGGTGTCTTTCCATACTTGTTGATAAGTGTTGCATTCTGAGTAAAACAAGCAGTCTGCACAGCTTCAGCCCAAAAATAGGTTGGTAACTTTGCTTCATCAAGCATAGTTCGTACAGCTTCAATAAGAGTTCTATTCTTTCTTTCAACAACTCCATTTTGATGTGGAGTTCCAGGAGCAGAAAATTCCTGCTTGATTCCATGGTCTTTGCAGAACTCTTCCATAATCAAATTCTTGAACTCAGTGTCATTATCACTTCTTATAATTTTCACAGAGTCTTTGACCAATTTATCCAGTTGTTTGACATGATCAATCAAGATAGATGCAGTTTCACTTTTTGTGTGCAAGAAATACACCCATGTGTATCTGGTGAACTCATCCACTATGACCATAACATATTTCTTCTTTGTAATAGACATGACATTCACTGGACCAAATAGATCAGCATGTAGTAGGTGATAAGGCTCAAGAATTGAAGATTCAGTCTTGCTCTTGAATGAAGATTTTCTTTGTTTTGCCTTTTGACATGAATCACAAAGGCCATCAGGAGCAAATACTGATTTTGGCATTCCTCTCATAAGATCTTTCTTGGCTAGTTCATTTATAGTGCTGAAATTTAAATGAGAGAGTTTCTTGTGCCAATCCCAGCTTTCTTAAATTGAAGCTCTACTTAGCAGACAGATTGCAGAACCATCAGAACTTGTTAAAAGCTTGGCTTCATAAATGTTACCATGCCTGTATCCTTTCAGAACAACTTTTCCTGTAGATTTGCTTACAACTTCACAGTGTTCTTCAAAGAAATCTACATGATAACCTCAGTCACAGATTTGACTCACACTTAACAGATTGTGTTTAAGTCCTGAGACAAGAGCTACTTTTTCAATGATGACATTCCCAAGATTGATATTGCCATATCCCACAGTTTTTACCATGTTGCCATCTCTATAAGAAACACCTGGGCCAGCTTTCTCCACAAAGTCTGATAGCAGGGCTTTATTTCCAGTCATATGTCCTGAACATCCACTGTCCAGAACTAGGATATTTTTCCTGTTTCCCTGCAATCACAAAGGCCACTAATGATTAGTTTTAAGGACCCAAACTTGCTTGGATCCTTTGGCCTTATTAAGTTTCTTAACATTTACAGCAGTTTATCATTAGAGTTTATGTTAACAGTTTTTTTATCAGAATTTACAGTATCAGACTTTGCATCAGAACTTACACTAGAAGGAATAATGCTAACTTTCTTTAAAGAAGGTTTTATTTGATAATAATCATAGTACAAACTATGATATTCCTTACAAGTATAAATGGAATGCCATAAACTACCACAATGAAAACAAGGATTTTGTGGCCTATATCTAACAGACTGACTCTTAACTCCTGATTTTAAAGGTAAGGAGTTTATGTTTTTATTCTTCCTGCAAAAAGAAGCCAGATGGTTAGAATTTCCACAGTTATAACATTTCTTTCTAGGAGCATTAGGAACAGGCTTATAATCATTACTTTTATTCACACCTTCCCTTCCATTCCTATTTTTCCTAGGTGGCTTTACCTTGTTTACATTCTTAACATCTTTCAGCTTATGCTTAAACTGCTTCTTTGTCATTAAGCCTATGTTAACTTTAGTTGGCTTATCCTATTTTGGTTTGTCAGAAGTTAATTTCTGTTTAACTTCTGATTTATCAATATCAGACTTTACAGCTACAAACTTAACTGGATTTACCTTTGGCTTTTGTTTAACAACTATAGGCTCAATTTCTACAGTTCTTTTATTATTCTTATCATCTCCATAACCTAAGCCCTCTTTCCAATTTTCACTACTTAACAAATTCTGAGTTGTTCTGCCAGAGTTAGTCCAAGTCCTGATAATCTCTCTTTTCTTTTTTAACTCAGTTTTTAGAGATTCATTCATTTTAAGCACTTCATCTCTATCATAGAAAGCATCATCTCTATCTTTCTGAGTTTGATGGAACATAACTAACTCTTTTTCTAAGCAAGATTTTCAGAAGTTAATCTTTCACATGTTAAAGTTTGATCTCTATAACTAATAAAACTTGGTTTTAAGATATCTTCTCAACTCAGTAATATCATCAGTATGAAAAGCATAAGTTGTTTGAGGTACCTTTAACTCAGCAGCTTCAGTACTGCTATCAGCATTTGCCATCAAAGCATAGTTCACCTCACTTTCAGAATCTGAAGTGTCTGTCCAGCTTTTCTTATTTGTGACAAGTGCCTTGCCTTTGTCACCTTTTCATTTCTTGCAGTCAGGAGATATGTGGCCTTTCTTACCACAGTTGTAGCATTTGACATTTGAGTAATCTCCTCTGTCAGACTTTCCTCCTTTGCCTTCAGATTTTCTGAAACCTTTCTTATCAGAACTTGCACCTTTCCTGGAAAATTTATTTCCCTTTCTGAATTTCCTGTATGCAATCTTTGTGATTCCTTTCACCATAAGAGAACATAGCTTCATCATCTCTTCATCAGGGTCCATCTCAGATAGACTTTCAGTTTCTGAATCCTCATTACTATCAGGACTTGATGACTCAGTATCAGACTTTGTGATGAGAGCCTTTCCTTTGCCTTTCTTTGAGACAGCCACTTTAGGGGATTCCTCCTCAGCCTTAAGAGTAACTGTCCTTGACTTTCTCCCATGCCTCTTGCTTCTTTGATCCATCTCAAGTTCATGAGTTTTGAACATACCATAAATTTTATCAAGAGTAGTTTCATCAAGAGCATAGTTGTCTCTTATAGTAGTTGCCTTCAAATCCCAACTTTCAGGAAGAGCTAAAAGGAATTTAAGATTAGTATCTTCAAGATCATATTCCTTGTCCACCAGTGACAGATCATTCAAGTTTGACAAATCTGTTATATAAACCAGTTAATGACTCATTAGGTTTTGAGTCAAAGTGCTCATACTCTTGAGTGAGTATAGTCCTCCTGTTCTTCTTAATTAAATCAGTTCCCTGGCATCTTGTCTCCAAGGCATCCCATATCTCCTTTGCATTCTTGCAGTTAATTACCCTGTTTGACATGACATTATCAATGGCACTATGCAGCAAATGTCTTACCTTTACATCATTTGCAATAGATGAGATATATTCAGCTGTATATTCACTTTTCTCCTTTGGTACAGTCTGTACTGGCTGATTTGCAACTACAACAGAGAGCTTGGTTGGCTTATGTGGTCCTTCATTAATTTTGTCAAGGTATTCTAGATCTGTAGCTTCCAGAAACATAGACATCCTCACCTTCCATATGGAATACTCGGAAGGTTTCAGTATAGGAACCCTAATAGTCTCTTATCGATTATGGATTTAAGTCTTTGGAGTTTCTTCAGTTTTGGTGGGCTTGGTTGGAGTTTGTGCTTCTTCAGACATGATTGTTTTTGGATCTTTACTGTATGTATGTTAACAGATTGCTCTGATACCACTTGTTAGGTCACATACACTGTAGAAGGGGGTTGGATACAGTGTCTAGCACAATCAAATTGAATTAAGAACACAAGTATGAAACACATAATAAACTTATTAATAAAACAGTATTACAATGGAACCGTCCTCTCTCAGTGATGAACAAATATCACGAGAGCTGCTAGGGTTACAATGAATAATATTCTCGATTAAGATAACATATATAGTGTAAACCCTATGCTGTGTTTATATAGACACATAGTTACAAGATAATCTTCTAATTGATATCGAATATAATTCTGCTTCCTAATATATATCAACTAGTTATCTTTTCTTCCAAGTATTCTATTCTTTATAGAATTCTTCTCCATGCATATCTCTTCTTATGTTTGTCTTGATCTTCTTTCCTTTCAATCAGCCACCTTCCTTATCTGAAAGTCTCCTTAAGTCCTGATATTATCTCCTAATAAATATCTTCTGATAACTTAAGTTCTGATAACTTAAGTTCTAATATCTTAAGTCTTGACTTCAGTATAAGTACTGATTTCCAGTTAAGTCCTGATTTGTCCTGTTAAGTAAGATCTGAAAAACTAAACACAAATCATTATTAGACATGACATCACAAATATATCTAACACTCGTGCTGATAACGTGTTGTAAATAACGTGTTGTAAATCTTGAATTACTTGATTATGAAT
Source organism: Apium graveolens (assembly GCF_009905375.1). Lineage (NCBI taxonomy): Eukaryota > Viridiplantae > Streptophyta > Magnoliopsida > Apiales > Apiaceae > Apium > Apium graveolens. The sequence continues at coordinate 146,243,287 of NC_133648.1, read as the reverse complement.
AACTTAATAATTGCAATTATAGAGAGAATAAAAATTGAAGAGGGAATTATATTTCAATATATTCCAATATATGTGATTTCAATAACTGAAGGTCCTACTTATAGAGGTTGGTTGACAAGTCTTACTAAGTAAGGTATCTAAATCTTTTTTGATAAGTATCATAATTCTTCACTAGTAAGTTTTTTAAGTCTTCTTTAATAAGCTTTACAATTCTTCCTTACTAAGTTTATTCTCTAAGAAGCTGTGCAAGTCTTTCTCGATAAGTTTTATGAGTATTCTTGATTAAGTTTTGACAATAATTATTATATTAACAAAGAGAGAATCGTATTTCAATATATTTCAGTATACCTGATTTCAATAACTGAAGGTCCTATTTATAGAGGTTGGTTGGCAAGTCTTAATAAGGAAGCTATCTAAATCTTTTTTGATAAGTATCGTAAATCTTCACTAGTAAGTTTCGTAAGTCTTCCTTAATAAGCTTTACAATCATTCCTTACTAATTTTTTTCTCTAAGAAACTATGCAAGTCTTCCACGATAAGTTTTGAGAGACTTCCTCCATAAGTTTTAGTAGTTTTCTTGATTAAGTTTTAACAAATATTATTATATTATAACAGTAGAATTGATTTTAAAGGATATATAGTAGAATTGTTTTTAAAAATGATGATATCGACAATAGCCACAAATGTGAGCTAAAAAATAATTTCAGAATGGCAAGGTGTACAGCAGAAGAATCAGACTCAATCTCACTCACACGAGATATGAAAAGTGAGGCGCGATGTCAAGTTAAATGGAAACACTGAGTTTTAATGGCACAAAATTAATGTGGACTCTTCCATACACGAAGGTTACTTTTCATTCAAGATTGGGATGGTACTTAAAAATGATATATGCATATTTGCATCTATGGATAAAACCTCTTTAAAATTGAAATTTTTAACATTTGATTTAAATTATGAAAATTGCACCACTTATGATATTGCATTTAATTTCCTTTTAAGAATCATAAACTTTTTTGATCGTTCTCCTTCGCATGCGTTGGAGTATGTTTTGCGTGATTTTTCTTTGTAATTGTTAGAATCTTCTTTTATTTTTAAAAGAAACACATAATCTGATTTTAATATTAAATTCGAATTTCGGATTAATTATTGTATTATTAAGTCTCACTTAATCATCCAATAACTTAAATTTGGATTTAATATTAAATTCGAATTTCTTATTTATTTAATTAATTAAGTCACACTTAATTAATAACAAATAATTCGAATTACTTACATTTAATTTAAATCTGAATTTAAATTAAATAATCCTCCTATCATTCTTTGTGCGACCCTTTAGGTTATTATTACGTTGGCAACAATTTTAAATCTAATTTAAACTCATAAACAATGAGCGACATCTAGTAATAAATCATTGTTACCCAAGTAATAATAATTAAATCGGTGATCAATTAAACCTTTCGTGAATAATGTACAATGTAATATAATCCCTTTAGCCTTATATTGTAGATCAAACTCGAGGCATGCATTGTATCATCCTCTATTAACGTTCAATCCTTCTTTCCTTGATCAATGAGTAAACTATTAAACAAATCAGTATTTGAGCACAACCATGCATTTTATAGTCTTACTCAATCAAGAGGCCAATAATATCACTCCTTAAATAAAGGAGGGCTAAATCTCATCTAGATCATTCATATTTCTGGTTAGGTCACACAACACTATAGAAGGGGGTTGAATATAGTGTTTATACAATCAAATCGATTTAGAACACAAGTATGTAAAAGTAATCAAGTTTATCCAATATAATAAGCTCTGTTACAAAGTAGGTTAAACTACTCTCTCAGTGATGAACAATTTCACTAAGAGCTGCTAGGTTACAATCAATAATGTTCCCGTGAATGATAACACTTGAAGTGTAAACCCTAAGCTATGTTTTTCTAGTACACAGTTACAAGATATCTTCTAATTGATATGGAATATAATTATGTCTCCTAAAATATATCAATTAGATATTATCTTCTACAAGTCTTCTAGATGTCCAACTCTCCATGCATATCTTCTATTGTTTTAGGCCAGATCCTCTTCTGTAAATCAGCTACATTCCTTATCTGAAGTACCCGCACTTAAGTCTTGATATAAATCCTGACGGCCTTAAGTTTTGATATAAGTTCTGACTTCAGTAAGTTCTGATTTTCAGTAAGTTCTGATTTCCAGTAAATCCTTATATTAAGTTCTGAAACTAAATAAATCAGATCAGACATGACATCACAAATATATCTAACAATCTCCCCCAACTTGTAAATTATGAAAAATATACAAGTTAATAGATTTGATGATGTCAAAAACATTTAAGTACAAATGCAATGAGAGTTTATTTAACCAACTAACTACAACTTACAGTCCTTGAAGCTTTTACCAATCTTACTGAGTCAATCTGAATCCAAAGTGATTCTTGACAAAGTTTGATATCAGCTTCTCTTCTGTATTTCTCAGGACTTGAGCTAATGTAGCCTTGACTTGCTTCATATCTTCATCTTGACTTCCAATCTGGTAGATTGCAGTCCTAAGTGCTGAGATGTGATTTCTTTCCAATCCATCACCAAGTCTGATTACTCTTGGCTGAGATGAATCTTCATTATAGCACATACATTTCTCTTTCAGAATTACTTCAAGTTTAGCAGAATTTTTCTTCATTTGAATTTCACTTCCATCATCTTCAACTATATTTGGAATAAATTCTGCAACCCTTGATCCAGAGATTCTGGCTTTATCTCTTACAGTCTTCATTATGGAATTTGACCATCTTCTGGTAATCTCACACTTTATCTTCAAAAGATAATGAAAGAATTGAAGTTCTTTCAGAGATTTGTTCAGCACATCTGATTCTGACATTCTGTATGTTCTTCCATCTTCAAGAAATAGAATCAGCTTTTCTTTGACATTACTCTTATCGTGAGCATCAAGTACCACTTGAACAGATATAACCTTGTCAAGGTGTTTCTGTGTAACTTCCTCAAGAGGTTTGTCAGTTAATAAGAATGGATCTCTGGTAATTACTTCAACTCCTGTTTTGATCTTAGCTTCTTCAGAACCTATCCATCTCTGTCTCTTGCTTCTCTGGCTTTCAATCCAACAGTCATGAAATTAGATAACAGTTGACTTTTCTTAGGATCTGATGGTTTAACATTTTTCCATAGGAGTTTCTTCTTATCAGTAATTGTCATCTTTCCCAAATCAACTTGAGCTCTGTCAGAGGTTGATGTCTTGATGACTTGATCAGGATTTGTTGTTTCATTTATACCTTGATGTTCTGAAATATCTTCACTCTGAACAACTTGAGCTATGTCAGAGGTTGTCTTAGATTCTTCTGTTATCTTCTTTCTTTTCAGAGTTTCAACAGTTTCATCTTCTACACCTGTATCATCAAAAACCTGAACCATTTTGCACACAGGTTTCATCAGGATTTGAGGAATCTTCATCTCCTGTTTCTTTGTTGGTTCATCAATCTTTCCTTTCCCTTTTGCCTTGGGATCAATTTTAACTCGTGATCTTGTCTTGGGCTTTGAAGCCTCAGAAGTTGACCTTTCCTTGATCACAATGCATTTTGCCTTAGGCCTTGGAGGTTGCTTTGCATTAGAAGCTTTAGATTTAAGATTTGTCTTCTCAGCTGCAAATCTAGCTTCTTTCTCCTTTAGAGTCTCTAAATCCATTCCAGGATTATGCTTGAGAAATAATCTTCTAGCAATCTCTTCATCAAGTGTCTGAATCTTGGGATCCATATAGTAGACAGTCGTCTCCCTTCCCTTAAGCTTCAGAGTTTGTAAAAACTTCTGAGAATCTTGACTTCCAGACTGAATGAGAACATCGAAACTTGATATCATATTTTGATTTTCAGAACTTGTTATTAGAGTTTAAGCATTTACAGCTTCAGAACTTGAATTCTTCTGTGTAGAAGATTTACTAGAATCAGAAATTAGTTTCTGTGAAGAAACTTTGCTGCTTTGCCCTTGACCTTGACCTTTGCCCTTGCTAAGGTTTCCCTGGTCATCTTCTTTATCATGCTTCTTCTTCAGTGTTTGAATAGTAGAGCATTTGGACTTAACTACCTTCTCCCCCTTTTTGGCATCATCTGATAGGAGTAGAGAGATAAGAAGTTCCACTGAAGATTGGATTTCATTCAGTTGAGTCTATTGAGCAGCTTGATTTTGTAGGACCTCATCTAGTTGGGCCTGCTGCTTTTCTTAAACTTTTTCAATAGCTTCTACTTTCTCATGAATTGGTCTGATAAACCTATTCTTGTCTAGCTGGAGCATCAGGTCCAGCTTATCAGCATTTTCCTAAAGTTTATTAACCTTGGCATGAGTAATGGAGTATTGACCAAGACTTTTAGTACTGAGAACTGTGACTTTAAGTTGAGCTTTGAAGTCAGAATTTGTCAACAACTCATCAGCTTTTGTAATATGATCTGACATAACTTTTGAACTTGGAATGAAATCAGATTCATTCCACTTCTTGGTCCATTAAACTCCTCTGTGAGTTTCCTTCCAAGGAACATGAGCTTCTTGTTCAACATATTTCAACAGTTCCTCCTTTCCAAGAATTGGAGTTGGAGTGTTTACTGGAGCTGACTCTCCAGAACTTGCTAGAAACTCATCATCTTCTGACAACACAAGAGTGTATGTGGCTGTAGGAGATTCTGGTACAACTTTATTTGTTTCCACATACAGAATTGGAGTAGTTGGAACTTCAGAATTTAATGGAGAAACAGGTGGAGTTGTCACTTGTCCTTGTGGTGCTTCTAGAAACAAGACAGATGGAATGTTCAGCCTATGAATGTCAATTTCAGGACTTAATCCTGAATCTTCAACTATAGTTGTTTCTCTGAGTGGAGAGATAGGAGGTGTGATCATTGTGTCTGGAACAGTGTCTTCAGGTTCAGGTGGAGGTGGCAAAGCTTCAATAACTATTAGTTCTGATGAGATCAGAGATTCCTGATCCCCTTCCTCAGCATCTTCATATTGAGCTTGTGTAATTTTCACACCTGCTTTCTTCTTCTTTGATCTTCTGGATGGTGGAGGTGTTGCTTGAGCAGCATCAGAACTTGAAGTTCTTTTCCTTTTTAAAATTCCAAAACCCATAGCTTCAGTCTGTTTCTGAGGAGTTACCTCTTTCTGAAAAATTTCCTTTTCAACTTCTATTGTCACAGGTTCTGATTCATCTTCATCTGATTCATCCCTCAGAATTATCTTTCTTCTTCTCCTTGGTGGAGATTGAGGAACAGATTTTGCTCTTGAAGATTTTACAACTGGCACCTTTTGGGAAGTACCAGAGGTTGGTTTGGTAGTAGGTGTCGATGGTTGTGGTTGAGAAGATTGTGCTGGTTGGAAATAGGTTCTGATGGTAGGCTGTGATTGAGTGTTGGAAGGAGCTGGTTGAGTATTGGTAGGTTGTGTTGATGGAGGTTGAGGGGGTGTAACTTCAGGAAATTTGGGTGTGTATGTATTGGGGTCTGAGTTTACTAAGAACTGTTTTACTGATGTAGGAATTTGAAGGGGTCTTAGTATCTCTTTCTTATTATCAATAGATAACAAGTCTGTGAAAGCCCTTTTAGCAAGTTTAAAAGGTTGAATTGTCTCACTAAAGTTTTGGGGCTTATCAGGACAACAAAAACTGTAAATGAGTTGACAAAATCTAGCAAAGTAAACAGTATTTGGGTCATCATTCATCCTATCCCCAATAAAACCCAAAATAGTAGTAGCATATTCAAAGTGAGTTTGATTTAGAAGTGCATACCCTATTTGCTGACTGAGAATGGGAATGGCATCAAAGTTGGAGCATTTGTTGGCAAAAGCTCTGGTGATGCAGTCAAAGAAGTAGCTCTACTCCCTTCTGATGTATGGCCTCTTCAGCTGTCCCAGCTTGGACAGACTTTTCTCATAGCCAAGATTGGCCATCATACCCTGCAGAAGTGGTTCTTCAATCTGAGCATTAAAAGTACAATTTTCTGGCAAGTGTAGAGCTTGTCGAACAGTTGACAAGTTAACTATATGCTCATCTTCCCCTGTTGTGAAGATAATGCTTGGGGACCCATTTTCACTACCATCATCATATACCCCAGTCCTCCAAAACTCCAGTATCTGTGTTCCTGAGAGTAATTGTGGTTGGGTCAAAACATACCCAATCTCACTATTAGCCAGAAAATCTTGAATAAAATGAAGATCTGATGGAGCATCAGCCTTGCTGAGAATAGCCATGTAGTTATTGGGGACGAACTTGGCTCCATAAAGATGATGTCCTTGGGTGCCATTTCTGTAAGAAATTAAGTGAAAAGTTATGTGTACGAAAGGTGTTTGATAAAATGCCTGTAAGAAATAGCTTCAGAGAATATTAGAGAGTGAGAGAGAATAAGAGAGATTAGAAAATAAGAATAGTAGGTAAAAGATTGTAAAATCTTTTAACTCTCTTATTTGTACACTCCACGTGACAACGGCTATTTTTGTGAAGCAGAACAGACTTTTTACACCTGGCAGCATAGAAACAGTCAAAACAGTAATGAGTGGGCACGGTAAACGTGCAGTAATTATTGCTCACATGATGTTACCAAAACAAACACACAACCCATTAACCAAATGATTATCACTGTTTTTATCTCACTTAATTATTTTCTGAAAAAATATAACTGTTACAGTAAATACTAAAAATAAGCCAAGTAATTAAATAATGTCATGTAAGCATCAGAGTTTCCATCAGGATTTGCATCAGAACTTGACTATTATCAGAATTTAACGGTCATCAGAACATGGCTTCTGTACTCAAAAAGTGAATGACTATTTCTGTGATTCTTCACACAAATACTGACTAGTTTCTTCAGAGTTTAATCATCAGAACTTTCATCAGAACTTGTCCTCAGAATTTATACAAATAATACTTAACTGTTTGTCAGAAATGACTTAATCACCACAGTAATTTTCATCATTCATATGGAGTGAGAGTGTGTGCATTTGCAAATGATCAGATAAAGATTAAAGTCTGGCAAACTTCAGATATCTTAGAAATAAGGCATAACTAAGAAAAATGCTTAAAATCTATCTTTAATTTTGAAGTCTACTATAGAATAAATTTATGCAAGAGTCGACCTCAACTGTTTGTGCTCATTTTATGCATCTTTTGACATTCTATTTACAGTGGCTTCTCAGTGTAAATAAGTCACAACTGCTATAAGAATTTATGCTATTATCAGAATATTTCTCCAGTAATCAGAGAATGTGAAAAGTTACCAAGAAAAATTTATTTGCTTTTCTAATGCATATAACTTAATACCAGCAATGCACTTGGGTCTTCCCTTTCACATATTTACTCTAGATCTCAAAGGAGTACCTGACTTCAATTTTTCTTTTCTTTTGTTTTCTTCAGATAAGTGAGGCTTATCAAGCATGTAGTTCATCCTTAAGATTTACTGACATTAGAATTTGACAGATAAGAAACAATAATCTAGTTTGTGACTTAGTAATAAGATACAAGAAGTAAATTTGACTAAGATCAAAATCAGAGTTTGCTTGTGTTATGGATTTCCACATAAACAACTAATTCAAACATGGGATACATAGTTTGTTAAAGACTACTAAGTCGGCATCTAACAAATAATCCTCAATGGAGTGAATAGTCACAGAATATTCAAAACACTTTCAGAGTTTATAGAATCACATTAGATAACAATCAGTATTTAATATGTTAAAATTTTAAGCACAGATTATATTGAGATAAGATAATCTGTAAACACTAATCATAAAGTCTGATGTATGAGAACAAAAACTAAACAGATTTTGAGAAAGTACCTGAAACCATTCCAAGTTTATTTACCAGTCTTGTAAAAGTAGCTTCACATAGTGGTTTTGTGAAGATATCTGCTAGTTGTTGATCTGTTGGAACAAAATGCAATTCCACGGTACCTTCCATCACATGTTCCCTTATAAAATGGTACCTAATGCTGATGTGCTTTGTCATTGAGTGTTGAACTGGATTTCCTGTCATAGCAATAGCACTTTGATTATCACAGTAAATAGGTATTTTAGAAAATTCTAACCCATAGTCCATTAGCTGATTCTTCATTCAAAAAATTTGTGCACAACAGCTTCCTCCAGCAATATATTTTGCTTCTGCAGTTGATGTGGAAATTGATTTATGTTTCTTGCTAAACCAAGAAACCAATCTGCCTCCAAGAAATTGGCAGCTTCCACTAGTGCTTTTCCTGTCACTTTTGCATCCTACAAAATCTGAATATGAGTAACCTATTAGCTTAAAATATGATTCCCTAGGATACCACAATCCTAGATCAGCTGTACCCTTGAGGTACTTGAAAATTCTTTTCACAGCTATTAGATGAGGTTCTCTTGGATCAGCCTGAAATCTTGCACAAAGATAGGTAGCATACATGATATTAGGTCTACTTGCAGTTAAATAGAGTAAAGAGCCAATCATACCTTTGTAGTTAGTAATATCTATTGATGTTCCAGTATCTTTATCTAACTTGGTTGCAGTGGCCATGTGAGTGGATGCAGTTGAACAGTCTTGCATTCCAAATTTCTTGAGTAAATTTTTGGTGTACTTGGATTGATTTATGAAAGTACCTTCGTCAGTTTGCTTGACTTGAAGTCCCAAAAAATAGCTAAGTTCTCCCATCATACTCATTTGATATCTTGACTGCATTAACTTGGAAAATCTTTCACAAAATTTTGTATTTGTAGAGCCAAAGATGATATCATCAACATATATCTGTACCAAAAGTAAGTCTTTTCCATATTTGAGGTAGAACAGAGTTTTATCAATTGTGCCTCTGGTAAATCCACTTTCCAGAAGGAATTGAGATAAAGTCTCATACCATGCTCTTGGAGCTTGCTTTAGGCGATAAAGTGCTTTATCAAGTCTGTAGATATGATTAGGAAATTTTGGATCTACAAATCCTGGAGGTTGTTCAACATATACCTCTTCTTCCAATTCTCCATTGAGAAAAGCACTTTTCACATCCATTTGAAAGACTTTAAACTTCTTGTGAGCAGCATAAGGCAAAAAGATTCTTATAGCTTCCAATCTAGCAACTGGAGTAAATGTTTCATCATAGTCAATACCCTCCTGTTGAGAGTAACCTTTAGCAACTAGCATTGCTTTGTTTCTTGTAATTATGCCATCACTGTCAGTTTTGTTTCTAAACACCCATTTTGTGCCAACAATGGACCTGTTCTTTGGTCTTGGAACTAGGGTCCAGACTGAAAGAGATATGTCCTAAGTCCAATCATGTATGAGGATTTAGGAATAACTTTTATGTAATCTGTTTTGATTTCATTGATATAAATAAATTGTTTTGTTTTTTATTGCGGGCTCTATCTATTTAAATGTTTAAATAAGATATACCACAGTTTAGAGTAAAGCTTTTTATGGATTGTGATGAGATCATAATAATGAGACCTAAAAGATGATAACTCTAAACTTAAATAGTTCCTGGTCATAGGATTACTAACCGGTAATTAATAATCTATAAAGATCGGTACATACTATGCTTGCTTCATTATGAAGGATGTCTGTTCTCATAGACATTTGTGTGGTGACACTATAGCTAGTATGCAGGTGCTTATTATAGAATAAGTTCACTAAACATGACTCACACAGCTGAACAACTGATGGAGTTCACTCACGTGTCAGCAGTTGTTCACATAGTGATAGTTGTACAAGTATCCTTAGACTTGAGGTCATCATAGTCATCTTGTGTACACTGAACTATACTTTGGTTTAGTTCTTAGTCTCAAGGGACAATTATAAGGGCTCTACTGGGTATAGGAATTTGTACACGAAGATAGTGTATGATCAATAAAGGATCTACCCCTTCCAGTGTAGGAAGAGAATGTTCAATGCTGATCCACTTATGTTAGTTCAGGAATCTCTGGCCAGAGTGAATGAAATTAGAAAGGAGTTTCTAATTTACATTAAATAGAACTAAGCATAGTGAATGGGAAAGCAAGTGATTAAATAAGATAGGCTTGACACAAATTCGATGCCTTGTATTTAATCGTGACATTGCAGGGTAGAAGGAATTAATTGTACGGTAACTACTCACTGAATAGGTTCTTGGTATTCTAAGCAGTGAATTCGTATTATCCGGATAGTCGCGATATGCTGAGAAGTATCCCTCACGATATAGAATAAATATGATTAATTAATTAATCATATTTAATGAATTAGAGAATTTATATAAATAATGATAAATAGTTTTATTATTATTTATTTCTACTACCGACTTAATATTGAACCTACAGGGTCACACCATAAAAGAGAAATGGTGGAGGAATTAATTAATAATGGCTGATAATTATTTATTTATGAAATAAAAAATTAATTGGCAAATTTAATAATTGATTAAATGAGATTTAATTGATTATAAATTAATTAAGAAAAGGTTCTTAATATTATTAATTAAGAATTTAATTTTTGGAAATTAAATCAAGAGAGAGAATTATTTCTAAAGTGTTTAGAAAAAGGATTAATAATTAAAAGGTGTTTTAATTATTAATGAGAATAATAAAGGGTTATTAATAATAATAATATTTTATGAGAAAATTTTCAGCTGAAAATTTTGCCTATAAATATACTATTATAGACCCTATTTTTGCCTCAACCAAAAAGATTTACAAAACCCTAATTCTCTCCATCTCCTCCTCCTTCATTACATCATTTTCTTGGTGAATACCGGTGGAGTGCTTCACACTTGAGGAGCAGCTGCTAAGGATCTCCGTTCATCATTTTTGGATCGCCATTAAAGACCTCCATCTTTCCATTAACGTAAAACTTCTTAAGATAAACATACTGAACTACGAATTAAATATTATTTTTCACATGGATCCTGCGAAGGGTTTCAGCTTTTTTTTAAGATTTAAATTTACGTTTTCGCTGCGTTTATGTGCTAAAAACCCTTCACAGACTTTATTTCTTTCAAATTCATTTAACTCTTCCTGCATTGCTTGCACCCAATCAGCATTTTGAAGAGCTTCTTCCACTTTCTTTGGTTCAGTCTGAGATAGAAAGGAGTGATAGAGACATTTATTTGATGTTGTTGTTCTAGTTCTGAAACTTGCTTCAGGATCTCCAATTATTAAGTCATGTGTGTGTGATTTAGTCCACTTTCTTGCAGATGGAAGTTGATCTCTATAACTGGATCCTCCCCCATGAACCATGTTGTCTCCATCAGTATTTTCTGATATTCCCTCTGAAGTTATGCTCTCTTAAATTTCAGAATTTGAGTTGGATCCTTCAGAAATTGAAGAATCAGAGTTTCCAGAATTATCAGAATTTGGCTCATCAGAACTTGATGAATCAGAACTTGAAGAGCCTGTGACTGGTTCTGATACTTCTTGAGAGTCTTGAGATGTGGTATGATCATCAGCTTGCTCCCCCTGAACAGGTGTATTTTCCTTTGGAGCAATTACCACAGTTTCAATGACATCAGAATTTAACCCGTCAGAACTTATAGGATCAGGATTTAGGTCATCAGAATTTACAGAATCAGAATTTACATCTTCATTTTCAAATCTCAGCTGATCATGATCATTGAAATCTTCTAGTCCAGTAATCTTTTTATCATCAAAAGATACATTGATAGATTCCATGACAACCCTTGTTCTTAAATTGTAGACTCTGAAGGCTTTTGTGGAATGTGGATATCCAACAAAAATTCCTTCATCAGCTTTCAGATCAAATTTGGATAGTTGTTCAGGATGAGTCTTAAGAACGAAACACTTGCATCCAAATACATGAAAATACTTCAGATTTGGCTTCTTTTTCTTCACCATCTCATATGGTGTCTTTCCATGCTTGTTGATAAGTGTTGCATTCTGAGTAAAACAAGCAGTCTGCACAGCTTCAGCCCAAAAATAGGTTGGTAACTTTGGCATAGTCACCACAGTTTCAATAACATCAGAGTTTAACCCATCAAAGTTTGCAGTATCAGGATTTAGACTGTCAGGATTTAGACTGTCAGGATTTAGAGAATCAGAATTTAAAACTTCATTCTCAAATCTCAGCTGATCATGATCATTGAAATCTTCAAGTCATGTAATCTTCTTATCATCAAAAGAGACATTGATAGATTCCATGACAACCCTTGTTCTTAAATTGTAGACTCTGAAGGCTTTTGTGGAAAGTGGATATCCAACAAAAATTCCTTCATCAGCTTTTAGATCAAATTTTGACAGTTGTTCAGGATGAGTCTTAAGAACAAAACACTTGCATCCAAATACATGAAAGTATTTCAGATTTTCCTTCTTTTACTTCACCATCTCATACGGTGTTTTTCCATGCTTGTTTATGAGTATAGCATTCTGTGTAAAAATGGTAGTCTGCACAGCTTCAGCCCAAAAGTAGGTTGGTAGCTTTGCTTCATCAAGCATAGTTCATGCAGCTTCAATAAGAGTCCTGTTCTTTCTTTCTACAACTCCATTTTGCTGTGGAGTTCCAGGTGCAGAAAATCCCTGCTTTATTCCATGCTCTTTGTAGAACTCTTCCATGATTGAATTCTTGAACTCAGTACCATTATCACTTCTTATGATTTTAACAGAATCTTTGACCAACTTATCCAGCTGTCTGACATGATCAGTTAGAGTAGATGCAGTTTCATTTTTCTTGTGTAAGAAATACACCCAAGTGTATCTTGTGAACTCATCCACTATAAACATAGCATATTTCTTCTTTGCAATGGACATGACATTGACTGGACCAAATAGATCAACATGCAGTAAGTGATAAGGCTCAATAATTGAGGATTCAGTTTTGCTCTTGAATGAAGATTTTCTTTATTTTGCCTTTTGACATAAATCACAAAGACCATCAGGAGCAAATACTGATTTTAGCAGTTCTCTCACAAGATCTTTCTTTACTAGCTCATTTATGTTGTTAAAATTTAAATGAGAGAGTCTCTTGTGCCAATTCCAGCTTTAGTCTAGCTTCATATATGTTACCATGTCTGTAACCTTTCAGAACCACTTTGCCTGTAGAATTACTTACAACTTCACAGTATTCTTCAAAGAAATCCACATGATAACCTCTGTCACAGATTTGACTCACGCTTAGCAGATTGTGTTTAAGTCCTGAGACAAGAGCTACTGATTCAATTATGACATTTCCAAGATTGATATTGCCATATCCCAGAGTTTTTCCCATGTTGCCATCTCCATAAGAAACTCATGGGCCAGCTTTCTCCACAAAGTCTGATAGTAGGGCTTTTTTTCCAGTCATATGTCCTGAACATCCACTATCCAGAACTAGGATATTTTTCCTATTGCCCTGCAATCATAAAGACCACTATTGGTTAGTTTTAAGGACCCAGACTTGCTTGGATCCTTTGGCCTTATTAAGTTTGTTAGCATTTGCAGCGGATTTAGTTTCAGAGTTTATGCTAACATGCTTTTTATCAGACTTTATATCAGACTTTGCATCAGAATTTACACTAGAAGAATTACACTAACTTTCTTCAAAGAAGGTTTTATTTGATAATAATCATAGTACAAACTATGATATTCCTTACAAGTATAAATAGAATGTCATAAACTACCACAATGAAAACAAGGATTTTGTGGTTTAAACCTTACAGACTGACTCTTAACTCCTAATCTAGGAGGTAAAGAGTTTATATCTTTATTTTTCCTGCAAAAAGAAGCAAGATGGTTAGAGTTTCCACAATTATAGCATTTATTTCTAGGATCATTAGGAACAAGCATATAATTATTGCTTTTATTCACACCTTCCTTTCCATTCCTATTTTTCCTAGCTTCCTTTACCTTGTTCTCTTTTCTAATCTCTTTCAGCTTAGACTTAAGCTGCTTCTTTGTCATTAAACCTGTGTTTACTGAAGCTGGTTTGCCCTGTTTTAATTTTTCAGAAGTTGACTTTTCTTTGACTTCTGTCTTAGAGTCTTTCATCTTTTCAGAGTCAGACATAACAGTTTTTGCTACAAATTTAACAGGATTAATTTTAGGCTTTTCAGCTTTCTTGGTAAAGTTTGGTTTAGATGACACATTTTCCTTTTCTTCTTTATCATCTAGGTAACCTAGTCCTTTCCAATTTCCATTTTCTAAGATTTTCTGAGTTGTTCTTCCAGAGTTAGTCCAAGTTTTGATTCTCTCCTTTTCCTTTTCCAGTTCAGATTTAAGAGATTTATTCAGTTTTAGCACATCATCTCTAACATAGAAAGCCTCATCTCTTTCTTTCTGAGTTTGATGAAATATAACTAACTCTTTTTCTAAGTAGTCATTTTGGTTTCTAAGAGCAAGACTTTCAGATGTTAATCTTTCATTTGTTAAAGTCTGATCTCTAAAACTAATGAACATGGTTTTAAGATATAATCTTAGCTCAGAAATATCATCAGTATGAAAAGCAAGAGTTGTTAGATATATTTGATAATGTCATGTCTAATATGATTGGTGTTTATTTTTCAGATCTTACTTAAATAGGACAAATCAGTACGTAACTAGAAATCAGCATTTATACTGAAGTCCGAACTTAAGTTGTCAGAACTTAAGTTATCAGGAGATATTTATCAGAAGATAATATCAGGACTTAAGGAGACTTTCAGATAAGGAAGGCGACTGATTTAAAGGAAAGAAGATCAAGACAAAAGCAAGAAGAGATATGCATGAAGAAGGAATTCTATGAAGAATAGAATACTTGGAAGAAAAGATAATTGATTGATATATTTTAGGAAGCAGAATTATATTCCATATCAATTAGCGATTATCTTGTAACTGTGTAGTATATAAACACAGAAATAGGGTTTACACTATATGTGTTATCATTATCGAGAATAATATTCATTGTAGCCCTAGCAGCTCTCGTGATAATTTGTTCATCACTGAGAGAGGACAGTTCCATATTGTAACAGAGTTTAATAAAGTTTGTTTTCTGTTACTTGTGTTATTTTAATTCGATTTGATTGTGATAAACACTGTATTCAACCCCCTTCTACAGTGTGTGTGACCTAACAAGCGGTATCAGAGCCTTTTGTTAACACGCAAACAGTTTAAGATCCAAAATCAATCATGTCTGAAGCAGAAACTCCAACCAAGTCCACCAAAACTGAAGAACCTCCAAAGACTCAAATCCATAGTCGATATGAGACTATTAGAGTTCCCATACTGAAACCATCTGAATATCCCATATGGAAGGTGAGGATGTCTTTGTTTCTGGAAGCTACAGATCTAGAATATCTTGACAGAATCAATGAAGGACCACACAAGCCAACCAAACTCGCAGTTGCAGTTGCAGGTGAACCAGCAAAGTCTGTACCAAAGGAGAAAAGTGATTACATTGCTGAAGATATCTCTTCAATTGCTAAAGATGCTAAGGTACGACACTTGCTGCATAGTGCCATTGATAATGTAATGTCAAGCAGGGTAATTAACTGCAAGACTACAAAGGAGATATGGGATGCCTTGGAGACAAGATGCCAGGGAACTGATTCAATTAAGAAGAACATGAAGACTATACTCACTCAAGAGTATGAATACTTTGACTCAAAGCCTAATGAGTCATTGACTGATTTATATGACAGATTTGTCAAACTCTTGAATGATTTGTCACTAGTTGATAAGGAATATGATCTTGAAGATTCAAACCTTAAATTCTTGTTAGCTCTTCCTGAAAGTTGGGATTTGAAGGCCACAATTTATGGGATGCTCAAGACTCATGAACTTGAGATGGAACAAAGAAGCAAGAGGAAAGGAGGAAAGTCAAGGACAGTTGCTCTTAAGGATGAGGAGGAATCCCCCAAAGCAGCTACCTCAAGGAAAGGCAAGGGAAAAGCTCTCATCACAAAGTCTGATATTGAGTCATCAAGTCTCGATAGTGATGATGACTCAGAAACTGAAAGCTTACCTGAGATGGATGCTGATGAAGAGATGATGAAGTTGTGTGCTCTTATGGTGAAAGGAATCACAAGGATTGCATACAAAAAATTCAGGAAGGGAAAGAAGTTTTCCAGGAAAGGTGCAAGTTCTGATAAGAAGAGTTTCAGAAAATCTGAAGGCAAAGGAGGGAAGTCTGACATAGGAGATTACACAAATGTCAAATGTTACAAATATGGTGAGAAAGGCCACATATCTCCTGATTGCAAGAAAGTGAAGAGTGACAAAGGCAAGGCTCTTGTCACAAAGAAGAAAAGCTGGACAAACACTTCAGATTCTGAAAGTGAGGAGAACTATGTCTTGATGGCAAATGCTGATAGTAGTTCTGATGCTGCTGAGTTAAAGGTACCTCAAACTATTTTTCTTTTCATACTGATGATATTAATGAGTTGAGAATATATCTTAAAACCATGTTCATTAGTTATAGAGATCAAACTTTAACATGTGAAAGATTAACTTCTGAAAATCTTGCTTGTAAAAAAAGGAATGATTATTTAGAAAAAGAGTTAGTCATGTTCCATCAAACTCAGAAAGATAGAGATGATGCTTTCTATGTTAGGGATGAAGTACTTAAAATGAATGAATCTCTAAAAACTGAGTAAGAAAAGGAAAGAGAGATTATCAGGACTTGGACTAACTCTGGCAGAACAACTCAGAATTTGTTAAGTAGTGGAAACTGGAAAGAGGGCTTAGGTTATGGAGATGATAAGAATGATAAAGGAACTGTAGAAATTGAGCCTATAGTTATTAAACAAAAGCCAAAGGTAAAACATGTTAAGTTTGTATCTGTAAAGTCTGATACTGAGAAATCAAAAGTTAAAGAGGAATTAACTTCTGACAAACTAAAATAGGAAAAGCCAACTGAAGTTAACATAGGCTTAATGACAAAGAAGCAGCTTAAGTACAAGCTGAAAGATGTTAAGAATGTAAACAGGGTAAAACCACCTAGCAAAAATAGGAATGGAAAGGAAGGTGTGAATAAAAGTAATGATTATAAGCCTGTTCCTAATGCTCCTAGAAAAATATGTCATAGCTGTGGAAATTCTAACCATCTGGCTTCTTTTTGCAGGAAGAATAAGAACATAAACTCATTACCTTCAAAGTCAGGAGTTAAGAGTCAGTATGTTAGATACAGACCACAAAATCTTTGTTTTCATTGTGGTAGTTTATGGCATTCCATTTATACTTGTAAGGAATATCATAGTTTGTACTATGATTATTATCAAATAAAACCTTCTTTAAAGAAAGTTAGCATTATTCCTTCTAGTGTAAGTTCTGATGCAAAGTCTGATATTGTAAATGCTGATAAGAAAACTGTTAACATAAATTTTGATGCTAAATCCGCTGCAAATGTTAACAAACTTAATAAGGCCAAAGGATCCAAGCAAATCTGGGTCCTTAAAACTAATCATTAATGGTCTTTGTGATTGCAGGGCAACTGGAAAAACATCCTAGTTCTGGACAGTGGATGTTCAGGACATATGACTAGAAATAAAGCCCTGCTATCAGACTTTGTGGAAAAAGCTGGCCCAAGTGTTTCTTAAGGAGATGGCAACATTGGAAAAACATTGGAATATGGCAATATCAATCTTGGGAATGTCATCATTAAGAAAGTAGCTCTGGTCTCAGGACTTAAACACAATATGTTCAGTGTTAGTCAAATCTGTGACAGAGGTTATCATGTGAATTTCTTTGAAGAACACTGTGAAGTTGTAAGCAAATCTACAGGCAAAGTTGTTCTGAAAGGATACAGGCATGGTAACATTTATGAAGCCAAGCTTTCAACAAGTTCTGATGGTTCTGCAATCCGTCTGTTAAGTAGAGCATCAATTGAAGAAAGCTGGAATTGGCACAAGAAACTCTCTCATTTAAATTTCAACAATATAAATGAACTAGTCAAGAAAGATCTTGTGAGAGGATTGCCAAAATCAGTATTTGCTCCTGATGGCCTTTGTGATTCATGTCATAATGCAAAACAAAGAAAATCTTCATTCAAGAGCAAGACTGAATCATCAATTCTTGAGCCTTATCACCTACTACATGTTGATCTATTTGGTTCAGTGAATGTCATATCTATTGCAAAGAAGAAATATGCTATGGTCATAGTGGATGTGTTCACCAGATACACATGGGTGTATTTCTTGCACACAAAAAGTGAAACTGCATCTATTTTGATTGATCAAAGATTCTGTGAAGATCATAAGAAGTGATAATGGCACTGAGTTCAAGAATTTGATCATGGAAGAGTTCTGCAAAGACCATGGAATAAAGCAGGAATTTTCTGCTCCTGGAACTCCACAACAAAATGGAGTTGTTGAAATAAAGAATAGAACTCTTATTGAAGTTGCACGAACTATGCTTGATGAAGCAAAGCTTCCAACCTATTTCTGGGCTGAAGCTGTGCAGACTGCTTGTTTTACTCAGAATGCAACACTCATTAACAAGCAAGGAAAGACACCATATGAGATGGTGAAGAAAAAGAAGCCTTCAGAGTTTTGTTCTTCACCATATGAGATGGTGAAGAAAAAGTGTTTTGTTCTTAAGACTCATCCTGAACAGCTATCCAAATTTTATCTAAAAGCTGATGAAGGAATTTTTGTTGGATATCCACTTTCCACAAAAGCCTTCAGAGTCTATAATTTAAGAACAAGGGTTGTCATGGAATCTATCAATATCTCTTTTGATGATAAGAAGATTACTGGACTTGAAGATTTCAATGATCATGATCAGTTGAGATTTGAAAATGAAGTTTTAAATTCTGATACTGTAAATTCTGACAGTCTAAATCCTGATATTGCAAACTCTGATAGATTAAACTCTGATGTTATTGAAACTGTGGTGACTACGCCAAAAGAAGATGCACCTGTGCAGGGGGTGAAAGAGATGTGTCCTAAGTCCAATCATGTATGATAATTTAGGAATAACTTTTATGTAATATGTTTTGATTTCATTGATATTAATAAAAGACTTGTTTTGGTTTTATTGCGGGCTTTATCTATTTAAATGTTTAAATAAGATATACCATAGTTTAGAGTAAAGCTTTTTATGGATTATGATGAGATCATAATAATGAGACCTAAAAAGATGATAACTCTGAACTTAAATATTTCCTGGTCGTAGGATTACTAACTGGTAATTAGTAATCCGCAAAGATCGGTACATACTATGCTTGCTTCATTATTAAGGATGTCTGTTCTCATAGACATTTGTGTGGTGACACTATAGCTAGTATGTAGGTGCTTATTATAGAATAAGTTCACTGAACCTGACTCACACAGATGAACAACTGATGGAGTTCACTCACGTGTCAGCAGATATTCACATAGTGATAGTTGTACAAGTATCCTTAGACTTGAGGTCATCATAGTCATCTTGTGTACACTGAACTATACTTTGGTTTAGTTCATAGTCTCCAGGGACAATAATAAGGGCTCTACTGGGTGTAGAAATTTGTACACGAAGATAGTGTATGATCAATAAAAGATCTACCCCTTCCAGTGAAAGGAAGAGAATGTTCAAAGATGATCCACTTATGCTAGTTCAGGAATCTCTGGCCAGAGTGAATGAAATTAGAAAGGAGTTTCTAATTCACATTAATTAGAACTAAGCATAGTGAATGGGAAAGCATATGATTAAATAAGATAGGCTTGACACGAGTTCCATGCCTTGTATTTAATCATGACATTGCAGGGTAGAAGGAATTAATTGTACGGTAACTATTCATTGAGTAGGTTCTTGGTATTCTAAGCAGTGAATTCTTATTATCCGGATAGTCGCGATATGCAGAGAAGTATCCCTCACGATGTAGAATAAACATGATCAATTTATTAATTAATCATATTTAACAAATTAAAGAATTTATATAAATAATGATAAAATAGTTTTATTATTATTTATTTCTACTACCGGCTTAATATTGAACCTACAGGGTCACACCATAAAAGAGAATGATTTAATGGTGGAGGAATTAATTAATAATGGCTGGTAATTATTTATTTGTGAAATAATAATTAATTAGCAAATTTAATAATTGATTAAATGAGATTTAATTAATTATAAAATTAATTAAGAAAAGTTCTTAATATTATTAATTAAGAATTTAATTTTGGAAATTAAATCAAGTGAGATAATTAATTTTCTAAAGTGTTTAGAAAAGGGATTAATGATTAAAAAGTATTTTAATTATTAGTTAATTAGTTAATAAGAATAATCAATTAAAGGGTTAATAATAATAATAATAATTTATGAGAAAATTTTCAGCTGAAAATTTTGCCTATAAATATACTATTATAAACCCTATTTGCCTCGACCCAAATAATTAACCCTAATTCTAAAGTAGAACAAGAGGGAGGCAACTAATTCTCTCAACCTCTTCCTCCTTCATCACATTGTACTCTTGGTGGATACCGGTGGAGTGCTTCACACTTGAGGAGCAGCTGCTAGGGATTTCCGTTCATCGTTCTTGGATCGCTATGAAAGACCTCCATCTTTCCATTAACGTAGAGCTTCTTAAGGTAAACATACTGAACTACGAATGAAATATTATTTTTTGCATGGATCCTGCGGAGGGTTTCGGTTTTTTTTTAAGATTTAAATTTATGTTTTCGTTGTGTTTATATGCTAAAAACCCTTCAGGGGGAGCATACTGAAGATACAACCACATCTCAAGAAGCATCAGAATCTACAACAGGCTCTTCAAGTTCTGATTCATCAAGTTCTGATGGGCCAAGTTCTGATAATTCTGGAAACTCAAATGCTGATAATTCTGGAAACTCAAATTCTGAAGGATCCAACTCAGAGAGCATAATTTCAGGGGGAGCATCAGACAATATTGATGAAGATAGCATGGATCATGGGGGAGCATCCAGTTCTAGAGAAAATCTTCCATCTGCAAGGAAGTGGGCTAAAGCACATACACCTGACTTAATTATTGGAAATCCTGATGCAGGTGTCAAAACTAGAACAGCTACATCAAATGAATGTCTCTATAATTCTTTTCTTTCTCAGACTGAACCAAAGAAAGTGGAAGAAGCTCTTCAATATGCTGATTGGGTGCAAGCAATGCAGGAAGAGTTAAATGAATTTGAAAGAAATAAAGTCTGGACCGTAGTGCCAAGTCCAAAGAACAGATCTGTTGTTGGTACAAAGTGGGTGTTCGGAAACAAAACTGATAGTGATGGCATAATTACAAGGAATAAAGCAAGGCTGGTTGCAAAAGGATATTCTCAATAGGAGGGAATTGATTATGATGAAACATTTGCACCAGTTGCTAGATTGGAAGCCATAAGGATATTTTTGGCTTATGTTGCTCACAAAAAGTTTACAGTCTTTCAAATGGATGTGAAAAGTGCTTTTCTCAATGGAGAATTGGAAGAGGAAGTATATGTTGAACAACCTCCAGGTTTTGTAGATTCCAAACTTTCAAATCATGTCTACAGGCTTGATAAAGTACTTTATGGCCTTAAGCAAGCTCCAAGAGCATGGTATGAGACTTTAGCTCAGTTTCTTCTGGAAAGTGGATTTAACAGAGGAACTATTGGCAAAACACTGTTCTACCTCAACCATGGAAAGGACTTACTTTTGGTGCAAATATATGTTGATGATATCATTTTTGGTTCTACAAATGACAGACTTTGCAAGAAGTTTGCCAAACTGATGCAGTCAAGATATCAAATGAGTATGATGGGGGAACTTAGCTATTTTCTGGGCCTTCAAGTCAAGCAGAATGAAGAAGGCACTTTTATCTGTCAATCTAAGTACACTAGAAATTTGCTGAAGAAATTTGGAATGCAAGATTGTTCAAGTGCATCCACTCCCATGGCCACTTCAACAAAATCGGATAAGGATACTGGTACATCAGTAGATATTACTGGTTACAGAGGTATGATTGGCTCACTACTCTATCTAACTGCTAGTAGACCTGATATCATGTATGCTACCTGTCTTTATGCAAGATTTCAAGCAGATCCAAGAGAACCTCACTTAACAGCTGTGAAAAAAAATTCAAGTACCTTAAGGGTATATAGCTGATCTGGGATTGTGGTATCCTAGAGAATCAGACTTTAAGCTAATAGGTTACTCAGATGCAGATTTTGCAGGATGCAAAATTGATAGGAAAAGCACAAGTGGAAGCTGCCAATTTCTTGGAGGCAGATTAGTTTCTTGGTTTAGCAAGAAATAAAAGTCAATTTCCACATCAACTGCAGAAGCAGAGTACATTGTTGCAGGAAGCTGTTGTGCACAGATTCTTTGGATGAAGAATCAGTTACTGGATTATGGGTTAACATATTTTAAAATCTCTATTTACTGTAATAATCAAAGTGCTATTGCTATGACAGGTAATCCAGTTCAACACTCAATGACAAAGCACATCAGCATTAGGTACCACTTCATAAGGGAACATGTGGATGAAGGTACAGTGGAATTGCATTTTGTTCCAACAGATTAACAACTAGCAGATATCTTCACAAAACCACTGTGTGAAGCTACTTTTACAAGATTGGTAAATGAACTTGGAATGGTTTCAGGTTCTTTCTCTAAATCTTCTTAGTTTATGTGTTGATACATCAGATTTTATGATCAGTATTTACAGATATTACTATCTATGTGTATTATGTGCTTAAATTGAAAATTGCTTAAGTGCTGATTGTTGTCTGATGTGAATTTCTAAACTCTGATAGTGATATGAATGTTTCTGTTACTATTCAATCCAATGAGGATAATTGTGTTAGATGCTGACCTAGTAGTCTTTAATATACTAAAGATCCCATGTATAAAGTAATTGTTTATGAGGAAATCTCTTAACACAAGCAAATTCTGATATTGAGCTTAGTTAAGTTTACTTATGGTATCTTATTACTAAGTCAAAAACTAGAATAGTGCTTCTTATCTGTTAAGTTCTGATGTTAGTAAATCTGATGGATGTACTAAGTGCTGATAAACCTCACTTATCAAAAGAAAAAGGAAAAGAAAATGGAATAAAAATCAGGTACTCCTTTGAGATCTAGAGTAAAAATATGGAAGGGAAGACCCAAGTGCATTGCTGGTATTAAGTAATATGCATTAGAAAAGCAAAATAAATATTTTCTTGGTGACTTTTCACATTCTATGATTACTGGAGAAATACTCTGATAATAGCATAAATTATGATAAGCAGTCGTGACTCACTTACACTGAGAAGCCACTGTAAAATGGAATTTCAAAAGATGCATAAAATGAGCACAAAACAGTTGAGGTGGACTCATGTATGAACTCATTCTAAAGTAGACTTCAGAATAATGACAGATTTTGAGCAAAGTTCTTAGTTATGCCTTATTTCTAAGATGTACTGAAGTGAATCAGACTTCAATCTTTATCTGATATTTAGCTTACTGCACACACATACACTCCATATGAATGATGAAAATTACTGTGGTGATAAATGTTATTTTAGATGAACAGTTTAAGTGTCAGTTGCATAAATTCTGAGGACAAGTTATGTTGGAAATTCTGATGATTAAGTTCTGAAGAAATGAAATCATTATTTGTGTGAAGAATTACAGAAATAGATATTCACTTTTCGAGTTAAGGAGTCATGTTCTGATGACTGTTAAGTTCTGATATAAGTCTAAGTTCTGATATTAAATCCTGATTCTTTACTTGACTTATTTGTGGTTCAATCTGAAACAGTCATATTTAAAATTAGAATATGTTTGGGTGAGTTATAAACAGTCAACATAATTTGGGTTAGTGGTACTCGTATATGCACAATAATTTTTACTTGTTTCGTGTGCTCATTAACTCCTGTTTTAAGCTTCCAATGGCTGTTAATATTACTCATCAGTCTAGGGAGTCGAGGGGTCATTATTTTTACTTGTAATTGTTGCCCAGTCCTCGCGTCCCTTGGTATTCCATTGGCTATTTAAACCAACGATTCATTCCAGCCAAAACATCTTTCACTTTCTCACAAACTCACTCTCTTTTTATTCATATCAACAAAAATGGCTGAGTTTGGTTGGTTTTACAACTATGGCACCGACACTGTGCATATTTTTCAAAATGGAATTCCAACTGCATATCCTATCAACAACATTCCTCACAATCTCTGGATTCAATTTCCAGAGATCATTAAAAATGACTTGTTGACTTTCAAAAGAAATCTTCATCTCCGTTATCTCCGTCAGCAAGAACGGATCATCCGTCTTGCAGTGCTCTTCGTCAGTAGCAGAAGGAGTTAGTCGTTAGGCTTCTTAGCTTAGGACTAAAGCTGTTGATGTTAGGAATTTTAGATTAGGGCAATCTTGTAATTTTATGCTTGTAATTTAAGTTTCATGAAATGTATTAATTTGATATATTAATGAAATTTTACTTTATTGCAAGATTTTGTCTCTGAGTCGTTTCATATTCTGATGACCTTTTAAATGCTGATGCTAATCATATTCTGATGACCTGTTAAGTTCTGATAAAAATCAAGTTCTGATAAAAATCAAGTTCTGATGCTGACGTGGCAGTATTTATTTACTTGGTTTATTTTTGGTCATTACCTCAACGGTCATATTTTTTGAATATTGGTTTATGAGAGATAAAGCAGTAATAATCATTTATTTAATGGGATTACTTGGTTAGTAGGACGGGTTTTCTCCTTGAAAAACTGCATGTGATAAGTAATAATTGCTTATTTACCGTGCCCATTACTTTTTGCCTTAACTACTGCAAGTCTGACAGGTGTCAAGGTCTGTTCCACTACATATTAACTGCTGTCACGTGGGGTGTCTAAGTAAAAGAGATAAAAGACTTTAAAATCTTTTATTTTCATTCTTATTATACTCTTTCTCTTTTCTTATTCTCTCTCACATTTACTGACGGTTTCTTTACAAACATTTTATCAAACACCTTACAGGCAATTTTATTTCTCACTTATTTCTCATGGCACCCAAGGACATAATTTTTGATGGAGCTAAGTTTGTTCATAATAACTTCTCCGCTATTCTTAGCAAGTCAGAAGCCCCATCCGAACTTCATTTCATTCAAGACTTTCTTGCCGGTTCTGATATTGGGTACGCTCTGACCGAACCTGAAGCAGTCTCTGGTACTCAAGTACTGGAGTTCTGGAGAAGTGGAGTATATGATAATGGTGGTGCTCAAGGGTCCCCAAGTATTATTTTTTCATCAGGGGAGAATGAGTATGTTGTGACATTGGCTACGGTCCGACAAGCACTGCAGTTACCTGAGAACTGTGTGTATTCTACTGTTGAAGAGCCAGTTCTTCAAAACACGATGGCCAGTCTGGGGTATGAGAGGACATTGGCAAAGCTGGGTCAGTTGAAGAGATCTTTCATAAGGAGGGAATGGAGTTTCTTCTTTGACTGCATAACCAAGGCTTTTGCAAACAAATGTTCTAATTTCGATGCAATTCCCATATTCAGCCAACAAATCGGGTATGCTCTCATAAATCAAACTGATTTTGATTATGCAAGTGATGTCTTAGGTTTTATTGGGGATAGAATGACAGAAGATAGAAATACTGTTTATTTTGCTAGATTCTGTTAGCTTATCTATAGTTTTTGTTGTGATAATAAGTCCCAATCTACTAGTGAATTAATTTCATCATTCAAACTAGCTAAAAGAGCTTTTAATGACTTATTATCTACTGATAATAAGAAGGCTGTGTTAAGACCCCTCCTAGTTCCTATATCTGTCAAACAAGCCTTAATAAAATACGATCCAGTTAAATACACTGAACTATATCCTGATGTTCAACCATCCGAACCTGTTACAACCGGTATTTTCGTGTAATATTATTTGTGGATTTGGTATAATATTAAAGCCGAATGAAATATATTCAATTATAGTACGTTTGTGTGAGTGAAAATTTCTGCATTATAAATTTGCTTTATGTAGTATATGATTTTTCAAAGCAAGAGTTTATTTAATTGCTTTATTTTTGATTTATAAGGAATATTCTAAGCCTTGGAAAAAAATTCTTTTGAAAGGTATTTTGTTCACAAATTTTGAAAATGATTTTATAAAGTCTCTAAAAATCCAAGTTATTTTATGGTATAAATTTCATAATTTTTGAACTTGTATTTTATTTTATAAAAATAAATCATTATAAATTTTAGTTGTCATATTTAGCAAATTACAAGAAAGCCCTTGCATGTAAACCACCCTTTCATTCTTTTCAAGGACAAAGAGGACAATTCCAACCCCACTAACTCTTATGTTTCTAGCCAATTTCCTTCTTTAGCCTTGCATGCAAAATGAACCAAGTATAAGTGGAGGGATAGTCTTGTCAATTCTCCTTTCCACTCAAATTTTGTCAAATCAAATACCATAAAACAAGCAAAGTGTCTTGATCATTTTCATACTCCACCCACACCTCACTCTCTCCTCCCTCCCTTCTCCCTCCTCTCGGCCCTCCTTTCCCCCTCACTCTCGGGTTTAGCCGAGAACCACCCCTCCCCATTTTTCTTCATTCCTCAACCAAGCTTCTACTCTTTATACAAGTAAATATTATTTCCCATACCATGATCATTCATATTTCAAAGAGTTTTGAATAGAAAGTTTAAGTTTTGAAGTTGCATGTTAAGGTTCTAGTTGAAACTCAAAGTACAACCTTGATTCTTGTGAGTTTAGGGTTATTTTTGAGAGGACTACAAGGAATGAAGAAGTGCCAAGTCTTGAGAGGGAAACTCTTGATGATTAAATGGCCATTCCCATCCATTTCATTCGGCCATGACCATATGGGAGCCGAATGAATGGTCCTTAAGACTATTCTTGTTGCTTAAATCAATTTTTGCATGTTTATGTGATAATGACTTGAATTTTGTGGTGAAAATTTGATAAAACTCTTTGCATGCTAAGTGATCATCTAGGTATAGCTTATGCTAGGCTTGCATATCAATTTTATGATAGAATATATGTAGAAAATGTGTTGTTTTGGTTTGCAAAACCCGAAGGCATGCATGCATGTGGATTTCTCTTAGAATGTTGTAAGATTTTGATCATTTGGAAAGATTTTGTTAGTGAGCCTTAATTTCAGTAGGAATAATGTGTTAATATTGATTTATTCTTCTTGTTGCATGGTAATAATTCATGGTTATCTTTTATAAAAATGCATATCTTGTTGTTTCAAAAGCATGAAGATTTATGATTTGTGAAGTGTAGTTTCTTTTGTTTTGGCATAATTTTGCCTTAGGTAAGGATGATCTCACCCAAGGTTATTTTGAGAATAAGGGAGTTAGTTCAGTAGATTACCATGTTTAAGTCTTGGTTTGAGTATTGGGATGTTGGTAGTTGAGTTTGTCAAGTCAAAACCTTGGAGAAAGGAGAGTTATAGTTTCTGCAGAAAATCAGTTTAGAACCCTGAGGTTTAGAGTGAGTTTTGATCATGTCATTGATGTGCACTTTGAGGCCCAAGCCACCAGAAGTTAGTATTGGGAGTATATAAAAGGTTTTAGGTGTTGGTTGGAGGTTTGCATGTCATTTGGTTAGGTGCACAAGTAGAATAACAAAATCTGTCCAGCAGGGGATAGTTTTGTTGCAACTTAGAAATAGGGAGATTTGACCATGTCATGGGTAGGCACTCATTAGGCCCTATTGGGCCTTAGTTAGGGGGAGTGTCAGAGAAGTTTTTCCAACCATAGTTAATTGGATATGAGTTAGAACCATGTGTCACAAGTTAATTCAAGTCAGGGCATTTTCTGCCCAGAAAAACATGGGAACCTTGGACTTTTAGCTTAGGCCCAAGAAGGCCCATGCCAGGCCCTTGAGCCACATCAAGTTTTTGAGATGCCCTTAGGTCAGGAGAGTCTTGTGTAAAAGTTTTGAAGGAAAACTTGTAGTTTAAGAGTGTCTAATGCACTAAAGAAACCATAGTTGTCATTCTGAAATTTGCACCAGCAAGCACTTTCACTTATCGCATAGTTTTAGAATACTTAGAAGTGAGTATTAGGTCGACCACCATAGTTGTAAGATAGTATAAGGTCAGTAGAGCAAAAGGCACAAGTGAGGGTCAATAGGTTTTGGATAGTTTAGGAAAGGCACATCGAGTTAGGAAGCCAAAATTAGAAGACCTTGTCTAGTTTAGGGACCAAGTGACTTAAGTTGTGAGTCGAGATCATCCAAGCCTAGTGTTGCATTATGGTATATATGGTGTTATTGGTATTAATATATGATATGTGATTATGTGGCTATGTGTGTACTTTCGTAATTTAAAAGTGAATATAAAATTAGGTGCATATAGGCCTAAGTGCCATCCGTGTTTAATTTCGGGTTGTAAATAGGTTAAGTTAGTGAGAATATATTATAATGAGGATTATTATTTATGTAGGATCTCGAGACGAGGGAAAACTTGCCATAAAGGTCGAGTGAAGCTCCAGTTGCTCCTACCAGTTAGACCAGACCAGCCTTTCTCAAGGCAAGTGATTCAACTTGACCTTCGTATTTACTGCTAATAACTCATACATTGCTACAACTATCCCTGTCATTTGATATATTAAATCAAGTGTATCTTACATTTATCTTTGAATCATATAGAAATGCCATGAACCCTCGAGTACGTATTGCAAGTAGTTCAAAAGTCTTATTCATGATAGTATACTAAACTAATTTGAATGGCATGATAAAGGAAAGGGTAGTTACCACTCTTAGTTAATTCTCTTGATTAACATGCTGATGATTCCTAAGTATTGATATCTCATCCTGATACTTGAACCCCTATAGAACCTTACCTTGAACCCTGAAATTCAGATACTTATCAAAGTGATCCCTCATTGATTGATACCCCTCTTTCCTATCCTAAAGCTTGACAATTCTGATATATCCTGAGCTAAAAATCATATCTTCATACCTTAACACCCTTAGTATTCATGAAGCTTACATCCTTGAAGATCCAGCACTTGAACCTTGATGAGAAACCATTGCTTTAAGCCCAATTTGGAATTTCCCTTCATGATATCCAATAGCCTCACTAAATTCCCTTGTCCAAACTTTGATATATGAAAACCATTCAGTTACTTTAACAGAGTATAGTTTTGTGAATCGTGGCCCTGAGATTTAATACCATATTTCCCGTATTTCGAATTGATATATAATCCCTTGATAAAGATGTTTACTGTAAAAAGAGATTTTGTCTTAATTCGGCATCAGTTTTTTTTGAAATGAATAAAATGTGGGTTTTCAGTCCCAAAGGGGGATAAATGTTTTCTTTGAATGGTGGATCTGGACTGAGACGTGAGTCCTTTCCACACTTATATTAGGCTTAAAAGTTACCTAGGGATTCCCATTAATGTTTTAGAACCCAGCGAGGTTCGGGATTACTTCGCGGCTGATCACCGGCTGTAATCCGTAGCGTCCTAAAATGATTTTGATTAAGACATGATTTTGAAATTTGTTTTGATACAAGTAAAAATGATTCCATTACCCAATGTTTTATCTCTCGTTATCTCGGATTATGTCTTCCCATTGACATTCTTTAATTTATATCTCGATTTATGTTTTGTATCGTACTATTAGCACTTTTTGAGCATTTGGCTCACTTCTTGGTTTACCCTGATATTACAGCTAGCAGCTATGGTTAGATTCAAGCAGACTGCCCGTAAGATCTATGATGCTGATGCTTATGTTCGAGCTCAGGTAGAATAAGTAATAATAGTTTGTGTGAGGACTCGGTATTTAAAATCAGATGTAATAGTTGGTAGTGTTGGGCTGTTCCAAACCCTAAACTATAAGATCTTGGAGTTGGTTGTGTATTCTTCTTTTAAAAATGTTGTAATAGTTATATTTAATTTGCTGTTTAAGTTGGGGGCGTGACAGGTTTTGGTATCAGAGCTACGGTTTAGAGTCCCTGGACAGCCCAAATAGGTTATAGGATATGTGTGTAGGTTATAGATAATATGCGAGAGAGTAGGATAAGTAAATTTATTATTAATACTCCTCTTATTGGTTGTCAGCAAAGGGCGCATTCCTCGTCATCCTCTGGTTCGGACGACACTATTGCTTTCACGGTGTATGTTGAGTTGAGGCGCGAGTTCGACATGCTTCCGGGCAAGTACGACCGACTGATAGACTGACTGAAGAACGTGTATCCGGACAGCCGAAACTATGAAGGGAAGCCCAAGGAGCAGATGACTGCGAGACTTGAGACCTTGGTTCAGTACGTCAACACTAAGCTTGAGGAGATGCCAGCGCACCGGGACCGCACCAGCCAGTATGTCATTCAGATGGTGGCGGATGAGCTCCAGAGCATTATGAAGACGCTTCGAGAGGAAAAGACTACCAAGCCCCGTTCAGATGGAGTGGAGCCTTAGTTCTTTCCATTTACCTTTCATGTTGTTGTACTATCAGACTCTGTGGAATCCCCAGTTGTTTCCGTTGTTTCCTTTAAATAAGCCTGTTATTCCTAGAATCAGACTTTGTCCTAATCCTATGTATTGTGACCTTTAAAATTTTAATAATTATGTGCTATTGTTCCATTTGCTCACAACTGTTATTTTACATTTTTATCATCATATCTGCTTAATTTGGAAACTTGACCCCATATGTAAAATAAGAATGCCATGCGATACCCTCGAACCATTTTATCATTCATATCTGTTTTGACACAACTCTTATTTCAGAATCATGCCTCCCAAAAAGAAGAACCCAACAACCACATCCACCACAGACCCAAACATTCTTCGATTACTGGAAACCTTACAACAGCAGACCAATGTTATAGCTCAACAATAACTAACTCTTCAACAACGAATTGAAAACCAAGATAACTGTGAGCCACACCAACCACCTGAACCACCAGTACCACCTAGACAAATTGTCACTTTCAAGGCTTTTCAGAATGTGAATCCACCTGCATTTCATGATACCACTGATCCAGTGATAGCTAACACATGGATCAAGGAGATGGAAAGGGCTTTTGAGTTGGTACAGTTAGGAGACGATCAGAAGACGCCGTATGCTACTTACTTCTTGAAGGGAGAAGTCATCTATTGGTGGGAATCAGTAAAAGCTATGGAAGTCACTCAGCAGGTTTCTTGGGAGAGATTTAAGAAGTTATTTCTGGACAAGTATTACCCTAAGTATATGCAGAATCAGATGGAGTTTAAATTTCTTGAGTTGAAGCAAGGGAACATGACTGTATTGGAGTATGAGAAGAAGTTCACTGAGTTGTCAAGGTTTGTGACAAAGTATACCAGCACTGAGGAGGAAAAAGCAAAGAAATTTCAGCAAGGATTGGAGCCTTGGATCAGAGATAGAGTGGCTATGTTTGAGCTTGAAACTTATGCGGGAGCAGTACAGAAAGCTGCTCTGATTGAGAATAATGGGATGCAGTCAAGGAAGGAGAGGGATAACAAGAAGAGGAAGGTTCCATTTTATGGAGAAAAGTCTGAAGTGGGAAGTTCACAAGATCGGAATGTAAAGAGGATCGGATTCCAGAAGGGCGGAAATTTTCAAAAGAAAGGAAATGTGGGTAAAAGGCAAGAATCGAAGGGGAACAATCAGGCAAGCCAAGGGCAAGTTGGAGAAAACAGGTTCCAGAGGCCAGAATGCAACCACTGTGGAAAAAGGCACCCCGGAGTGTGTAATAAGCTGAGCATGACATGTTATAGGTGCAATCAGAAGGGACATTTGGTGAATGAGTGCAAGATGCCGAAGCCAGGAGTTACGTGTTACAAGTGTGGGAAGACTGGACACATAGCTAGGGAGTGCAAGGCAACCGGACCAGTCAAAGTTTTAATGAACGTGGCAAGTACCAGTGCAAGCGTGCCAGCTGAGGTACCCGCACCAACCCCGCAAGCAACAGCAAGGACATTTGATCTGAAGATGAAGGATGCTGTTCAGAATTCTGAGGTGATAGCAGGTACACTTTTACTCAATAATGTCAAAGCTAAAGTATTGATTGATTCTGGAGCAACAAGATCTTTCATATCAGAATCTTTTGTTGATAAGCTTCAATATGAGAAAATTATTATGAGTGAGGTAGTAAATGTGGTAATTGCGAACCAAGAGAAGATTCCTGTGAATCAATTTTGTCCAAAGTGTGAGATTGATATTTCGGGGTATAAGTTTTCAGCCGACTTGATACTCTTCAAGTTGGGAGAGTTTGATATAATTTTAGGAATGGATTGGTTAGGAGAGAATAGCGCGATCTCATAGAGTTCAATTCCCGTTCTCAACAAATTTCCTCTAAACGAGAGTCAGCCGAAGATGAGAGCATTCGTTCATACTCAGATTAATTGTAAGACCAAGAAAGTGTATTTAAAGACAAAGAGTGGAGAGAAAGTAGTATTTAAGGGGCAGAGGCAAGAGCAACTATTTCTTACAATTGTTCAGGCTAAGAAGCTACTTAGAAAAGGTTGTGAGTCGTTCCTAGCTTATGTAGTAGATTCGGAAAAAGGCAGCCCCAGCATGGAAGATATCCCTGTAGTTAGCGAGTTCCCGGATGTTTCCCGACGAACTACCAGGCTTACCACCAGATCGACAAATCGAGTTCGAGATCAACCTTGCTCCATGTATGGAACCAGTTTCAAAGGCCCCATATAGGATGGCACTAGCAGAAATGAAAGAGTTGGCGAGCCAACTGCAAGAATTGTTGGATAAAGGAGTGATACGACCAAGTACGTCGTCATGGGGAGCACCTGTTCAGTTTGTAAAGAAGAAAGATGGGAGTATGCGACTATGCATAGATTAGCGGGAGTTGAATAAGGTAACGATCAAGAACCGCTACCCGCTACCAAGAATAGATGACCTTTTTGACCAGTTGAAGGGAGCAAAATGCTTTTCGAATATTGACTTGAGATCGGGATACCATCAATTAAAGATCAAAGAAGAAGATATTCCCAAGACCGCATTCAGGACCAGATATGGGCATTATGAATTCTTAGTAATGCCGTTTGGATTGACCAATGCTCCGGCCGCATTTATGGATCTGATGAATCGAGTATATAAGAAGTATTTGGACAAATTTATCGTGGTATTCATTGATGACATCCTTATTTATTCTAAGTCGGAAGAAGAACATAAGCAGCACCTCTGGATAGCATTGGAAATACTTCGGCAAGAGAAGTTGTATGCCAAGTGTAACACCCCCAAATCCGGGGTCGGGGATCCGGGTTGTCACGAGTTCCATTTCCCTTAATAACACCCAATCTTAATAAACAATCAACTACTCTGTACTGTGACCCCATAATAAACACACACACCATAAGTTATAGTCTCAGAGATGAATATCCAAAAATAACACGAGTCATTTTATTCCAAAATTATATGCCATTACACCTTAAAAGGGTTTCTGAATAAATTTACATTTCTTTGCCATTATTACAATTAATAGAGATACATAAGTCTGGTACATCAAAAGTTGAAAGCCTAGCCTATTGGTAGTTCCTACCTCAGCTACAGCGACATCAACGCCTATAGGAAACGACGGAACGTTTCCTATCCGCTCGCGAATCGGGAGCTTGGTCATGTTCATCTTTTCTATCTGTTGTTGTGTGATGAAAGAAGAAAGCAAGGGTGAGCAGCAAGCCCACCAAAATAATATGTATAATGATTAACAATATATGAGCCTTCTCATAGTAC
This sequence comes from Apium graveolens, assembly GCF_009905375.1. Classification (NCBI taxonomy): domain Eukaryota; kingdom Viridiplantae; phylum Streptophyta; class Magnoliopsida; order Apiales; family Apiaceae; genus Apium; species Apium graveolens. Next base: position 146,209,787 of record NC_133648.1, on the reverse strand, counting down.
TCATGAAAGTCTTGGTCAAAAGAAATGAACCAAGTTTGATATCTTAATGCGATGAAATCGCATAATATTCAGTATATGTACATATATACTTTTCACAATCTTTGAAATCCTCTGATGTGTATAATATACACAGAGTTCCAGTTTATAACTGTATAAAAATATCGTTGCAAGGTGATCTCATATATCTAACCTTGTCTCAACATTTTTCCGAAAATCTTTGACATGCACAAGATAATCATTTACTAGATATAAGTTTAAAAGATGATGTTATAAGATACTCCAATATACCTATATCCGAATACTACTTGAACTACCACCGTTCAAGTTATAATCAGTTTCAAAAGTTCATCACCCAGATGAGACTACAAGATAAGACTTGAATAGATTCAATCCTTGAAATATCATTATAAATAATGAAGTTACGAGATACTTCATTAAGTCCCGATATATATATATATATACACCTATATATATACATTTCATACACTCCTTGAAAACCTCTGTTATGAAAATTATAAACAGAGTTGCAATATCCAATGAATTTTGGAAAGGAGAAAACCTTGGCATAAACCTGATATCTTGCTGATCAGGCAAAGATACCAATAAGTAACCTTTTCTACTAGTAGACGGACGAATTCCCCATTGGTCATCACCCTGGTCGCAATAGGACCTTATGTTGGACTGCCACTCAACCACTTACGCATTTGATGGACTCTCACTGAGCCACTTACACTTTCATGGACGCCCACTGAGCCCATGTTGCTTATGCCGACTCAAATAGATGGACTTACTTCCCGAATGTTGGGTAAGTAATCAATTCATTTACCAAAACTGCAACCTTGTTGCGAATATAAAATACACCACAGAGCCGGATCCCTCTGGTTTTGAGCGAGTATTTAAATCCCCTTTAAAAGGAAGATCTTAAATATATAAAAAATGAGTTTTGGGATCCGCTCTAACTTTTAAAAATCATTTTAAAGACTCGAAAACACTTTAAAGAGTGTTTGGAGTAATGCTGATTTAATAAAGTAAATCAGTCCCAATATATTAGAAAATATCTGAATATTATTATTTAAATAATATTCCCATAAAGAATAATCTTTATACAAATAATTGAAGTAGAAGTTGTAAAACTTATACTTGAAATGAGTATTAAATAACCAAAGATATACTTATACGAAAGAACTATCTTTATTTGAATAATCAAAAATAAGTTTGATTATCGACACCTTATTCTTTAATAAAATAAAGAATATATTTCAGTAAATAATCGGAGTCATAGGTCCTCAAATGGATATTCAAATAATATTCATTAAATAATATAAACTGAGTCATAAGTCCCCGAATGAATATTCAAATAATATTCAGTTAATAAAATAAACTGAGTCATAAGCCCTCGAATGAATATTCGAAATAATGTTCATTAAATAAAATAAAAGGAGTCATAAGCCCCCGAATGAATATTCGAAATAATATTCATTAAATAAAATAAAAGGAGTCATAAGCCCCCGAATGAATATTCGAAATAATATTCATTAAATAAAATAAAAGGAGTCATAAGCCCCCGAATGAATATTCGATATAATATTCATTAAATAATATAAAGTTATCGAATAAACCTTATTTGATTAATAGTTTTGAAAACTACATCAATATATATATATAAATATATATATAATATACTCGGGAACATCTACTCCCGGTTTTAGAAAATGTTCACCTTTGGGTCCCCAATCCTAAGGGTATACGCAACTACTGCTTATCTCTAGCATAGGTATTATGCAACTTATAAGCATTGAAATCAACAGATAGATAACCAGATTACGAAATAGACATGCATATATATACTATCTCAGCATGCTTCAATATATCGCAAAATTTGCTAATTAACCAACATGCACTTATCACAAGATAATGCATATACATATATACATCACAACAACAGTATAACGGGTAGAAAACTTGCTTGAGTGACTGGGGGTAATAAAAGGCCTGGGACGAGTCTGGCAACCTATAAACAACATATAAGTCGCAATTAAATCAAAGTCGCTTATGAATCTATACTGTAACCACTCTAGACTCTAATGCTCGCTTTGCGCTTAACGCTTCACTTAAGTCGCTCGAGTACCCTCGGCTCCACCATTTTTAATAAATTAACCATTAAGAGTTTTAAGGCGATTCTTTCGCGAGTGCCTTACCAACTGCCTATTACACTTTACATAAATGTTTCATACTCCAATTAGTCATTTAGGGTCTTTAACCAATGTTTCAAAGTAAGGCGAGGGGTAATGGTTCGTTCGTGAAACGCCGTTACTTAAAACGGTCGTTTCTCCTAAACCGTACATTGGAATCAAACGAACCACATATCAAAACGAAGCTCATAACATGAACTATCTAAATATGGCAATGGTCAATACCTAGCAGGGAGTTCTCGGGTCCTAATGTTATGAACAAAAGCAGTCTAAAGTAAATCGGACATTACGACGGCTATATTTACGCGATTTCCCAATTTTATACCATCTCAAATCGACCACCAATCAATCCCAATTCATTCATACAACCAACATCCCTCCAAAACACACTACAACAGTCCCAACACCTCAAGTTCTTCCAATTTATGTTATTCTCATCATGAATTTAAACTATACTTAATTCCTTTAACAAATCAACAAGATTCAACATTCATTTCACTACCACTCCAACCCAAACTCTAAACAAACAAGCTTCATGCTTTACATATACTATATCAATCATAACCATTTCTAAATACTCAAAACTAAAGCTAGGGTTTGGAGTTTATACCTTCTTGAAGCTTCTTAACACAACACAAGAGCTTTGAATGCCTAAAGAACCTTGATCCTTGCTTGTATAACCTTAAACTTTCATAAAATTCAAGAAAACTAAAGTTTTTTTTTGAAAGTTATTCACCATCTTCTTCCTTGAATTATTGGAAGAGATTGTGAAGGAATTTGAAGCTTAAACTCATGAGATAGCTATATCTATGCATAAGGAGTACTAGATAATTAACGTACCAATTAGGGAACCTTGGAACTTGAATTTTGAAATTCTTCTTCTTGAAAATGGGGAAAAGCCGATGTAATAACCCCAATTTTTGGAAATTTTTGAAACCCTTATGAATAGTGTTTTTGCTGAATGAGAAAACTTTTCATGCCATACTATGTAGGGGTTCTGATATGGATATTCTGAGATTTTATTAGTACTCTATATGGTATATGAGTGTATGTAAAGATCGTCAGAATCCAATTCCGAACACTTTGATTTTTCCCGGAAATACACTAGATACGGAGAGAATTGAGTATAAGGTAATAGGATAAAAAGGATTAAATTAAAGGATTATAAGAGAGGATCATAAAAGGAATATAATATATTGAGAAAGGTTAAGGGAACCTAAGTAATAAGATCGCGGGTATGATCCCTCAAACGATAAACGAAAATGAAAGTTAAGCGAACCGTATAACAGATCAGCGGTCATTAGGCAAACAATTAGGAAGTTAATCAAAGAGATTAGTGGGGATGATGTCACCCAACCAATGAGAAAAGGACAAGTAGGGAAAGATGACATCATAGCATGACACAAGCATGACATAAGGAGGAAGGAGATGTGGATGGTTATTAACCACACAAAAATCAAGGTTAAATTGGTAATTAACCAAAAACAAAACAAAACTACAACCAACCAAAAGTAAAACAAAGCAAAACACAAAAATCTCTCTTTCTTCTACATCTTGCTCTCGGCTTTTTGAAGAAATGCAAGGATGGGAATTTCAAAACCCTAGCTACACACCTTCAAAAATCAAGAGGTTTGTTTCTTTAGCTTCCATAATTCATAGCTTAAATGAGCCATAAGTTTAAGCTCAATATTCCATGATTTTCATAGCTAATTAATTCACCAAATATTAGGGTGAATAGTGTTTTCAAATTTTTAACTTTGTGTTCTTGATTTCATTTGCAAGATCAAGGTTATATAAGGATAGATCAAGGTTCTTTGAGGCTCCCTAGTAACTTTCACCCTCCAAGGAAGGTATAACTTCTCAAACCCTTAGTCTTAAGTTTTGTTGGTTTGGATTTCATAATGTTTAGATGATGGGTTAGTGTAATGAGTGTACTCATGATAGAGCTTTGTTTAGTAAGTGATTTTGTTGAATTTGGAGTTAGGAGTGATGCTTGTTAGATTTGAAGTTCTTGGTCACATTTTTTTTGACTTGGTTTAGATGAATAAATTGGTAAAAATTGAATTGATTGGGGCTGTTATGATGTGATAAGGATGGATGTTGGTTGTATGATTGATTTGAGGTTGAATTGTGATGGTTTTTGAATGGTTTAAAATTGGGAAATCGCGTAAACATAGCCGTCGTAACGTCCGATTTTCTTTAGACTGTTTTTGTGCATAACATTAGGACCCGAGAACCCACTGCTAGATTTTGACCATTGCCATGTTTAGATAGTTCGTGTTACGAGCTTCGTTTTGATATGTAGTTCGTTCGATTCCGATGCACGGTTTAGGAGAAACGACCGTTTTAAGTAACGGCGTTTTGCGAATGAAACTTTACCCCTCGCCTTACTTTGAAACCTTGGTTAAGGACCTTAAAGGGTTAATTAGTGTATGAAACAATTATGTTAAGTGTGTTAGGCAGTTGGTAAGACACTCGCGAAGGAATCGCCTTAAAACTCGAAATGGTTAAATTATTAAAAATGGTGGAGCCGAGGGTACTCGAGTGACTTAAGAGAATCAATCAGCGCAAAGCAAGCGTAAGAGTCTAAGTTGGTTAAAGTATAGATTTACAAGTGACTTTGGTTTAATTCCAACTTACTTGTTGTTTATAGGTTACCAGACTCGTCCCGAGCCAATTGTAACCCCCAGTCACTCAGGCAAGTTTTCTACCCGTTATACTGTTGTTGTGATGTATATATATATATGCATTATCTTGCGATAGATGCATGTTGGTTAATTAGCAAATGTTGCAATATATTGAAGCATGCTGTTATGGTATATATATGCATGCCTGTTTCGTATTCTTGCCATATATATATCTGTTGGTTCAGTTGATAATACCTATGCTAGAGGATAGCGGTAATTTGCATATACCCTTATTATAGGGACCCAAAAGGTGAAAACATTTTCTAAAACCGGGAGTCGAGGATCCCGAGTAGATTTTATATATATATATTTATATATATATATGGATATAGTTTTCAAAACTATTAATCGAATAAGGGTTATTCGATAACTTTATATTATTTATTGACTATTATTTCGAATATTATTCGAGGGCTTATGACTCCTTTATATTATTATTGAATATTACTTGGATATTCATTCGAGGATGTATGACTCCTTTATTTTATGAATATTATTTATAATATTCATTCGAGGTATTATGACTCCGCTTATTACTAAAATATATTCTTTATTTTATTAAAGAATAAGGTGTCAATAATCAAACTTATTTTCGGTTATTCAAATAAAGATAGTACTTTTATATAAGTATATCTTTGGTTATTTAATATCCATTTCAAGTATAAGTTTTAATACTTCTACTTCGATTATTTTTATAAGGATTATCTTTATGAGAATATTATTTAAATAATAATATTCAGACATTTTCTGAATATATTGGGACTGATTTACTTCATTAAATCAGCATTACTCCAAACACTCTTTAAAGTGTTTTCGAGTCTTCAGAATGATTTTTAAAAGTTAGAGCGGACCCTAAAACTCATTTTTATATTTAAGATCTTCCTTTTAAAAAGGGGATTTAAATACTCGCTTAAAACCTGAGGGATCCGGCTCTATGGTGCATTTTATATTCGCAACAAGGTTGCAGTTTTGGTAAATGAATTGATTACTTACCCAACGTTCGGGAAGTAAGTCCATCTATTGAGTCGGCATAAGCAACATGGGCTCAGTGGGCGTCCATGATAGTGTAAGTGGCTCAGTGAGAGTCCATCAAATGCATAAGTGGCTGAGTGGCAGTCCAGCATAAGGTCCTATTGCGACCAGGGTGATGACCAGTGGGGAATTCGTCCATCTACTAGTAGAAAAGGTTACTTATTGGTATCTTTGCCTGATCAGCAAGATATCAGGTTTATGCCAAAATTCTTTCCTTTCCAAATTTATTGGATATTGAAATTCTGTTCATACTTTACGTGACAGAGGTTTTCAGGAAATGTATGTATATATATAGGTGTATATATATATCGCGACTTAATGAAGTATATCATAACTTCATTTCCTTCAAAATATTTCAAAGATTGAATCTATTCAAGTCTTATCTTGTGGTCTCATCAGTGTGATGAACTTTTGAAACTAATTATAACTTGAACGGTGGTAGTTCAAGTAGTATTTGGAAAAGATATAAGTATATTGGAGTATCTTGTAACTTCATCTTTTAAACTTATATCTAGTAAATGATTATCTTATGCATGACAAAGATTTTCAGAAAAACGTTGATACAAGGTTAGATATATGAGATCACATTGCAACGATATTTTTATACAGTTATACACTGGAATTCTGTGTGTATTATGCATGGAAGAGGACTTCCCATATTTTGAAAAGTATATATGTATATATATATACTGAATATTTTGCGACTTCATCGCATTAAGATATCAACTTGGTTCATTTCTTTTGACCAAGAATTTCATGAGTACTATGAGAAGGCTCATATATTATTAATCATTATACATATTATTTTGGTGGGCTTGCTGCTCACCCTTGCTTTCTTCTTTCATCACACAACAACAGATAGAAAAGATGAACAGGACCAAGCTCCCGATTCGCAAGCGATTAGGAAACGTTCCGCAGTTTCCTATAGGCGTTGATGTCGCTGTAGCTGAGGTAGGAACTACCAATAGGCTAGGCTTTCAACTTTTGATGTACCAGACTTATGTATCTTTATCAATTGTAATAATGGCAAAGAAATGTAAATCTATTCAGAAACCTTTTTAAGGTGTATTGACATATAATTGTGGAATAAAATGACTTGTGATTATTTTGGATATTCATCTCTGAGACTATAACTTGTGGTGTGTGTGTTTATTGTGGGGTCACAGTACAGAGTAGTTGATTGTGTATTAAGATTGGGTGTTATTAAGGGAAATGGAACTCGTGACAACCCGGATCCCCGACCCCGGATTTTGGGGTGTTATAGAAGTGGTATCAGAGCTAAGCGTTATAAACCTCAGAGATGATGTGACGTTAAGATAATAACTAAGATAATAAGAACTCTTGCCAAGTTCATAGTCGGGCTACCTAACGTAGTACTGACAGTTAAAACCCTTATGGGAACCCTTATAAATATCGTGATAGAAGCGTAGTTCGTTATCGTATATGGTAGCGGGACTCCGAACCCTGAGGTTGAGGAGCAACAACGCGATGATGTTTTATTACTTATTGGAGATCAGATTATGGATCCGATAGAGCGTCCTAACGCGGGACCGGATGATGTTCATATTGAGGATGTAGCGGTTGAGGATGTTGTCCTAGAAGGGATTGTTGCTGAGAAGAATCCCGTGGAGGATCCTGACAAGAATGAATAAAGGACCATTGAGGAATTGATGACTATGGTTAGGGCGACTACCAGAGGTAGGATTGGCCGGTTACTACCAGAGGTTTGTTCAAGTTCCTAAGGATAGTAGCCCCTTTAAAGCGGCTTACTCGTAAGACTGAGAAGTTCGAATGGACAGAAAAATACGAGAACAACTTTCAAGAACTGAAGCAAAGATTGGTGATGGCCCCTATGTTGGCATTGCCGGATGGAAAAAGGAGATTTTGTGGTTTGTATTGACGCTTCGCATAAGGAATTAGGGTGCTCTTATACAGCACAACAAGGTACTCGCGTACGCGTCAAGAAAATTAAGGGAATATAAAATTCGATATCCCCACCCATGAGCTTGGGCTCGTGGCAATAGTTTTGCCCTAAAGATTGGAGGCAATATTTGTATGGAGAGGAGTGCGAGATTTACCTAAGCCATAAGTACTCTAGTACATTTTCCCGTAGAAAGAGCTCAACATACGCCAGAGGAGGCGGTTAGAGCTAATCAAGAATTATGAGTGGGAGATTCTTTATCATTCGGGGAAAGCCAATGTGGTGGCTGATGCCCTTAGTAAAAAGGAGAGACTCAAGATGATAATATCTTTGGGAGAGTTGACAAGAGATTTTGAGAAAATGGAAATAGTAGTGAAGGTAACCGGAGCCGGTACCGAAAAGCTATTTGAGATTGCAATACAGCCTGAATTATTGGAAAAGAACATATTGTGCCAGAAAAAGGTGATGAATGAAGGCAGAGAGCCAACAAATAAATATGAGATTAATACCGAGAAAGATGATAAGGGAATAATGAGGTATTCCTATAGAATTTGGGTTCTGAAAGTTCAAGAGCTTAAGGATGAGAACTTAGATGAGAGCCATAGTTTGAGGAATAAGATTTAGGGCAAACCCTGAATGTGATAGTCAGGGAGGTTGCCATCAAGAAAAAAAGAACCCATAACATAATAGAGTGGAAAATAAGGTTTTTAATGTATAAGATAACCCCGATTATGGGAGAAGGTTGAAACATTTCATACTAAGGAAACAGAAAGTCGAGTAAGGAAAGGAGACCCGAGACGGTACTCCTATACGGCAATTTATGGACCTGTCTAGACAGAACTTAGACTATTATCCCCAACCACCACCTTGAGGAAACAATGCGATAGGAAATTCTTTCAGGACCTTTAAGTCTCTAAGCTCTCAGAGTTCCAAGGAACAGGTTGACCTAGTCGAGGCAAGAGCCTGGCTAAAGGAAATAGAGGAATCATTTGAGATTCTGAATGATTGACGAACCACAAAAGACTGTTTTTGTCACTTACCCTCCTAAGAGAGAGACCACCCGCTGGTGAAAGACCAAGGAAGGCACGGAGCAAGAGATTATAATAAACTGATTTAAGTTCAGTCAATTGTTTTCGGGAAAGTAATTCCCAAAGATAAGGAGATAGTGTAAAAGCTTTAGAGCCAGAACAAAGGCAGACGAGTATGATGAATTATGAATCTAAGATGTAAAAGTTGTCAAGATTCGTTCTGAGGATATGAATCCAGAATGACGGGATGTTTGAAATCAATGCTTATGTTGTGTTGGTTCATGAAATAATGATAAGAGAAAGGAAAATAAAAAAAGAAATTGAAGTGGAAAGGAATATAACGGCAATAGAGTTTGAGGAATGATAAGGGAGTTGGGTATGAGGAAACCCTAAAGACTCGTAGAAATAGAAATAGAAGAGTATGTAATCGTCAGGATGAGGGTGATTCACCATGAGTTAAAATTGATGGTTGAGGGATAAGAGATATATATATTTTATCCCCTGTAAGTTGGGAAGATTCGAGGAAACCTTGAGATAATTCGAAGGATAAATAATGAGACGCGGATAGACTGAGGAGACAAGAAAGTAAGAAATTAAGAAAATTGGATGAAGAAAGTGACCTTCAAGAAGGTGAAGTGTAAGACCGGTGGCATGATACCCAGAAAGGGAGACGCCAGATATGAAAGATATCCCAACATTGAGGTGACTGTTGAGATAAACAACAAAAGTAAATAAGGAATTATTAAGAAGAAGTTCACGTTGAACACGACCAATATCTTCCAGAACATCCTTGTCATCATTACCAAATTAGGCAAGAAAAGCGGATAACCGTTGTTATCTTTTGGAGGCCATATTGATTGACCTCATTTTGAATACAGATGTCATTGTGAAAATTAGGCATATACTATCGAGGTGGGAATGATTGAATAAGACACCCTTATCAGGGATATATGACTTGATTTATCCATGGAAGGATGCATGTACTTTTTTAAAGGTGGAATTAAGGATAGAACATCGGTAACTTAAAACGAATCCTAGGGGAATGCATAAAGGTTGTCATTTCGCCCTTAATAGGGACAGCATGAATTTTGACAGTATGAATTAGAAAGGATCAAGGTAACAACAACCTTTAAAGATTAGTGGAGAAAGTTTTCAGAAGTATATAGACAATGATTCTGGTATTAATAAATGGTATCTTGATATGCCCTGTATCTAGGGAATACAGGAGGAACGATTCAAGGATAACCTTAGAAGTTTTACAAGGAGAAAGGTAATATTCAAAATTCTCAAGAATAGAAATGTTGATAAAGAAAATATGGCGTAATTATAATGATGCCAAGTGGGGCACGTGTTAAACCACGAGAAAGTATGGATCGAACCAGTAATGGTCGAAATTGTTCAGGGCAATTAGGACTTAAGATAAAAGATGTTCTAAGTATGATTGAGAGTCAGTCGTGACAGTGATTAACCTCTAAGGACTGAGGCAATAACTTATGGAAAAATGGTGATATTTTTTTACTCATCTGATTTTAAGGAAAACATCTTCACTCAAGCAGTGATCGGAAATAGGGTAGAAAATTAGTGAAAGTGGTTAAGACGACATTGATTGTAAGGAAATATTACTATCAGGAAAGGCCAAAGAGGTGGCCGACACTTTAAATGTAAGAGGACAATTACAGGCGCTCGTGCCAGAGGAATACAGTAATAATGGTTGAAGCCGTAAAAGTTGTTTTATGGTTTGAAAGATTGACATTCCTTCTGATGACGGTGCAATACCCAACCCTAATAGTAGTAGGTAAAGGTTTAATTCGTGTAATCGCCATGAGCAGGCTATCTATCTCAGAAGATACTATCTTGAGATAAGTCGGGACCATGTTTCAAAAAGGACTAGACGAACCTTTGAGTTAAGTCTTCTATTTAAGGCATATGATTAAGAATGGTATTAACCTGCTATCGTTGCTTTGATGAAAACTCTTCTGCAATTTTATTTGCTTCATGTCATGTATGTATGTCAGGATCAGGAGTGTTCTTCATGAATCATGAATGGTGATTATGTTACCTCCTTAGAAGGATTTGATACGAGATGTATGGACTCTGTATGGTTAGCTATTAAGACCTCAGGGAAAATGAATGACTACAGTGGGTCAGTGGTGGACCATAATAATGCAGCAATGATTCTGCGAGTAATGGGCTGATTACAACCATGAGATTTGTATTGGAATGGATGTTGAGATTGAATACCACTAATCGGGTCGTGGTAGTGTATAAGTTATCATTGATAGATTAATTAAGTAGAGTATCTACCTATTGATTATTTATTCCTTCTTATCAATAGAGAGTCATATTAATATACGAGGAAGGTTGCGGTGCAAGCATAGAATTCTAGTAACGATGATGTCTAGAATGAGATCCCAGATTCGATTTTCGATATCGAGGGAGTTTCAAAGGTGATTGTGTATAAGCTCGAGGAAGAGCATGGGTCTATAGAATGATGGACGGAATAGCAAATATTTAGGCATGTGAAATATGATGCTATAATACTTGATGTTGATATAAATATATATATGTTTTGTTCTACTATGACAAACCTCTATAGTTCAGAGGTAGGTTCCAAGCCAGATATTTTGTGGCAGTATATTTTTTTCATATATACAATTCTCTTCAATTCATTCTTTTCTCTTCTTTTTATTTCATATAAGCTGAGAAGAACAACCCTTCCAGAAGGGGAGGTATTGCCGAATGACTATCTATCTGTGTGATAGAAGCCTAGTAGGATACCATCTATTGTTTAATTGCTTGTCAAGTACTAAAGGCTGGCCACTTGCTGTACTAACTATGCAATATAACAAGTGTTCATGATCATAGTGATCTCTCAATAAATTCCTTTACTTCTATTTGATTGATCAAACTTTGGGAAATAGAAACAGCTGAAAAAGGATAATAAAATTGTGATAGTATTCGGGATGGGAACACATTCGTGATACTAAGGTTGACGTGGTTATTAAAAGGTTATAGAACGCTAACGAGCAAAAGTATAACCAGTATAATATTAGAAACGGAAGGTGATAGCGATTACGAACTGGAAAAGAATGGGTATTGAGAAGCAAAAGCTCTAATGCAAAAAGCTATAATGAGAGTCTGTGCAATAGACTTGAAAGAATTTGGAATGATCACTTAACACGGATTGAGTTTTCTTACGACAATAGATCATATGTCAGTATTGAGATATCGCCTTATGAGATCCTTGAGGGAAGACAATGTCGATCTCCCTCATGTTAGGATGAAGTTGTAGAGCGCAAGATGCTCGGACCAGCAGTGGTCCAAAGGACCAAGGATATGATAGATCTAATCAGAGGACGGCTGGTAGTAGCCAAAGATGGACATAAGAAGTATGTTGATTTGACACGAAAGGACAAGGAATGGGAAGTAGGGGACCTAGTGTTGTTATAGGTATTCCCTTGGAAGGGGTTGATGAGATTCGGAAAGAAAGAAAAGCTAAGTCCACGAATTGTTGGACCCTTGGACATATTAAGACGTATTGGGAGGATAGCATATGAGCTAGCCCTAACCCCGAACATGTAGAAGGTCGTAACGTGTTCCACGTATCAATGTTAAGAAAGTGTAATTCGGATGCCAGATAAATAGGGGCATATGAGCGCATAGACATGCAACCCGACGTAACCTATATGGAGCAACCAGAAAGGGTTATAGATCGAAAAGGAACAAGTGCTTAGGAGAAGGGTTATCAAACTAGTCAGAGTTTGATGGAAGAACCACAATGTGGGAAAATTTACTCGAGAGTTAGAAAGTGCAATGTTAAGAAAGTATCCCTATTCATTTTCTATCTGATTCCGGGACGGAATCCTTTTAAGGAGGGGAGACTATAATAACCCCAATTTTTGGAAATTTTTGAAACCCTTATGAATAGTGTTTTTGTTGAATGAGAAAACTTTTCATGCCACACTATGTAGGGGTTCTGATATGGATATTCTGAGATTTTATTAGTACTCTATATGGTATATGAGTGTATGTAAAGATCGTCAGAATCCAATTCCGAACACTTTGATTTTTCCCGGAAATACACTAGATACGGAGAGAATTGAGTATAAGGTAACAGGATAAAAAGGATTAAATTAAAGGATTATAAGAGAGGATCATAAAAGGAATATAATATATTGATAAAGGTTAAGGGAACCTAAGTAATAAGATCCCGGGTATGATCCCTCAAACGATAAACGAAAACGAAAGTTAAGCGAACCGTATAACAGATCAGCGGTCATTAGGCAAACAATTAGGAAGTTAATCAAAGAGGTTAGTGGGGATGATGTCACCCAACCAATGAGAAAAGGACAAGGAGGGAAAGATGACATCATAGCATGACACAAGCATGACATAAGGAGGAAGGAGATGTGGATGGTTATTAACCACACAAAAATCAAGGTTAAATTGGTAATTAACCAAAAACAAAACAAAACTGTTATTCCCAGTAGACTAACAATGAGATTTACAGAAGGGGGGTTGAATGTAAATCTCAAAACTTTTTCAAGTTTTGAGTAGTTTGTAAGGCTAAGTGTTTGAGTGATCAAATGTGTGTGAATTGCTTGAAGCTGATGCAGATAGATATATATTCAAACACAAATGTAATGAACACAAAGAACTTAAAAACTTTTCTGGTGGATTTGTTGTTCCACCAGAGATATGTTATTTCAGAAAATCTGTGATTCAAAATTAAATCACACCTGCTTCCTAGTACAAACTAGATGATTTTCTCTCTTGATATTTCTAAACAGCTCAGGGAAAATTCACATCTAATTACTAGCTACTACTTGGTTTATATATCACCAACTTTACAAGTGAAGACAAAGATAAAGTACAATAAGACAATAGTTCTCCACTTGTTTCTATTCCATTTTTATCCAGTGTAATATGGAATTATCTGTTGACTTTCCATTTTGAACCAGAGTAAAAACGGCTGCTTTTTCTGCTGTTCCTGAAATAGGCTACCACATCCCTGTCAATCCATGTGCCTCTGTCATCTTTGTTAACTGTCACTATCAACTGCTATGAGACTGAGCATCCGTTGAAGCTTTCATCCGTTGATGGCTTTATCCGTTGATGCTCTAGCAGTTGAAGCTTTATCCGTTGAAGCACTTATCCGTTGATGGATATTATCCGTTGAAGCATTAGAGACATCCGTTGAAGCTTTGTTTCTTATCCGTTGAAGGTCTTCAATATCCGTTGACACTTCTTCACTTATACAAATTAAAAGGCATGAAATATTTACAATTAGCCCTCCTATTTGTACATCCATTAGTAGTCAACATGACTGATTATTTCCTAACAACATCTAAGAATTACAGCTTGAAACCAGAGAGTGAAATGTGCTACAATACCAAACTTATTGCTAAGTAAGGCTACTCCTTCAACGGATAGCCAAGATGGTCTTATCCGTTGAGGCTACAAACACTAGATTTCTACTTAAGTGTTTTGCTGAACTTATCATCAAACTAATACACATATTCCTAACAATCTCCCCCTATTTATGTCTACTAGAACTGTAGGCATAAATTTGGGTTTAGCTTGATGATAACAAAACACTTAACAAATATATAAACTGTAACAAAGCAGAAATTCAAAAGTGCTACAAAAGTGTATATGCTGAGATGAAATTGAAGAAATACATTGTTTCCAAGGGTGCTCCTTTAGCCTGAGCAAATTACTTTCTTTTCCTTTGATCCCTGGTTTTCTTTCCTAGCCTCCTGTCATTCTCCTCTATTTGAAGTTGAAGTTGTCTGTAGAATTCAGCTTCATCTTCTTCATTGATATCTAACTTAGACTGCATATCCTTGAGAGTTTCATTACTGGCAATCTTTAGTTGATCTTCAATTCTGAAAAATCTTCTGACTCCTTTGTTGTCTCTGAACTCCATCAACCAATGAGGTGATTTGTGAATTGTAATACCTCTCTCTTGAATGAGTAAAGTTCTAGGCAAGGCATTGGGCTCCCTCCAAGTTTTCCTTATGTTGGCAATCTTGTTGAGAATCTCAGTCCTGGCAGTCCTGGTAAAGCCAGAATCCTTTTGTATGGCTGAGTAGACTCTAATCAAGGTAGAGTAGCATTCATTCAGAATTCTGTGAAGAGGCCGTGTTCTTTCCCCAGCTCCTTTGTATTTGAACACTAGTCTTTCTGGTAGCTGTCTGTAGGCAGCTATTCCCCTTACATCCTCCAGCTCATCCAGATAGAGTTCAATGTCTGAAAATTCTTTTATGTCACAGATGTGAACATAATCATCTTTAAAGGTTTGAGGTTTAGGCTTAGGC